>NW_019394174.1:0-210574 GCF_000648675.2 Cimex lectularius | reverse complement strand
GCTTTAGGAATGAAAACTACTTTTACAGTTCTCCATATGCTTGGGATATATCCCATTGCTAGGCAGCTTCTGTATATTTTTACAAGTAGGGGGATTAGTATAGTTTTTCCCTTTTGTAGTAGTACTGGATATATTCCGTCTGTTCCTGGAGATTTGAATGGGCTAAAGTTTTCTATAGCCCATTCAATCTTGTCATAGGTGATTACTGTTTTGGCTATTTGCCAATCTTCCCTTTTGGCTTTGTAGCCTTTGGCGGGTTCAGCGCTCTCCTTTATTTCCAGGTTGGTAATAATTTTGGATTCCGGAAAGTGCGTTCTTATTAGGGTTTCTAATGTTTCCTTTCCGGTATATTGTTGATAATCTTATTGTTGTGATTGTGCAGAAAGCAACACGAGGGAAAACATCATTGCCTTAAATATTGAAATATCCTATTCCTTGCTCCGCTGTATTGCTGTGCTCGTGAATCATAAAAAGGGTGAGATAAGTAGAATTCTTATTTTTCCCTTTTTGAGAAAACCACAACATACGTGCTATTCTTGAAAAATATTTAAAAAATATTTGTTAATGTGAATCAGAAAGGTAAAATCATGTTTGTAAAAATCCATTAATGTGGAATATATATTTCATTGCTTGAGATATAAATTTGCGAAACAACCTGGTTGTACAGTATTTATTATTATAATTGAGGTGTAAATATTGCAACTGTTGGTACATTTGAGGAGGGATAAGTGATTGTTGAAATTTTCTAGTCTGGTATATGACTATAATTGAAAAGGAAAAAGGAAGAATAGAGAAGGTCTATTTCGGATTAGGTACGAGTATATAAGAGAGAATGGTATTGCCCCGCCCTGGAAATAAAAGTTAAATTTGGCTCACATGGTCCGCCCTATTGGGGTTTTAATAAGACTTTTAGAAAGAATAAAGTTCACCAGAAGCTTTTAAGCTTATTTATTTCAATTTCTCATTTGTGGAACCTGTGGGGCTCCTGGATATTTTGCTGGTTAAGAAAGGTTCTAAATTACGAGACAGCTCGATGGTCTGCAACGAAGGTATTACTTTCTTAGAATGAGTATATCAACTGTGGATATTGAGAAAATTCTGTACCAAAAATTCTGCTTTCATAAAAGATTAATTCTACTGAATAATTAATAAATAAGAATAACTCTTGTATAAAAGCTGAATTTTGCGTTTCTTAATTTTATGTATGCATATTTGTTATACATCATTGATTGTAAAAATTAATATGCATCAAAAACAGCCATTCATAATAACAATAAAGAAAAATTAGTTATATCGACTCGTTAAATTATGAAATAAATACAATAAGCAGGAATAATTCCAAATTTTCACCGTATGAATAGTTTTTACTGCGAAAGTTGAATTAAATAAATGCAAAATGTGCAAGTTATCCAACTTCAAAATGTGTGTGTTTAGTGACCGTTAGTTAATGATTATTTGGAGATCGTGAGTTGCGGTCTGGTGTGACTTAGGTTTTAGAATAACATTTTCTTTATCGTGCCAACGTTTCGATCTTCATTGAGCTCATCTTCAGGGCCTGGGATTTATCAGCATTGTTTAAATTATACAAATACATGCAGGATGTGAAAAAAGGGAATTTATACAATGCTAGCATTTTCTAGCTCAATGCTGTTTGCTGGACTCTTGTTCAAGATCCACCTACTGACGGATTAGCATATGGGATAAAAAATATTAAAATAAAATAAAAATTCGTTAATCCAAGAGGATCTGAACACGTCTTTTTTTAAATTTTCAATAATGTTAAGTAAAAAGGAATTCTCAAATTTGTTTTCGATTAGAAAATTCTATCTATTATAACTGCAATAATAATTCACTAATTTCGTGGTCCGCTTGACCAATTAATAGCGGTAGCCGAGTGGTTAGCATGAGAGACTCTCACGCCGCGGTCGTGGGTTCGATTTCCACCGTCGCCTCTGGCCCTTTTTTCCCGATAACCCCCAGATTGAACAACATATATAAGAGATTCGTCATGGCTAATATGCAAAGATCATAAGGCCAATAAAAAAAGAAAACAAAAACAAAAAAAAAACACGATCTTCGACTAGATACGCCGCTGCTCTACAACTTGAGCTATCGTGACCTCGATCCACTCGGACACTAACTTCCCATCTCAACCCCACCTTTTGCTCAAGTGGTAGAGCAGCGGCGTATCTAGCCGAAGATCGTGGCTTCGAATCCCGCTCGAGCCATTGACTTTTTTATCTCAACTAAAAACCTTAATTAATTGTAATGTAATAATAATATTGTATGCAGTAAAAATTATATATATATATATATACACATATATAAATATAAATATAAAAAAATGCAACATATAAAGCAATGGCAAAATCGTTCTGCTTTAGGAAATGAATTACAATGTAGTTGGTTTTTTATGAAGCGGATACAAACTAAAGCAATGAAAGTTAATTAGAAAACAAAGGAAAATAATACATATATGAAATTTAAATGATTTAAAGAACAAAAGATCCAACTCTGCTTAACGGGATTATCAATAACCCAATTTTTCGGTTTTAATGAGCGTAACAATTTAGAATTACTACAGGTAAATGCTTCCTTCAGATTTCAATTAATTATTCTTTTTATGTAAGGCCTTGGCTGAGATGAAAAAATTATTGTCACGAGCGGGATTCGAACCCACCACCTTTTTATCTCGACCAAGACCTTACTTAGAAGGAATAATCAATTGAAATAAGTAATTTGGTCAATTAGACCACTAAACATAAATGGATTAATATATATTTAACGTTTTCAACAACGAATGAACTTAAAAAATCCGTACCCAACTCAAAAATTCTGGTTTTAACACTTTCGTTGTTCTTTAGTAATTTTGAAAATTAATCAGTACGAGCTCTTTTCCATATTGGATTCCAATTCACATAAACGGAATTTTTCACGAAGACCCGTTGATTCGATTAAAAGAGTAAATGTAACATAAAACTAATGTTGGTAACTAACTATTGCAAAGTTGGCATAAAAATTATTTTCGTTTTTAGATTTCGTCTTCGACACACTGAAGTTGGCTAAGTACCAAAAGACGGCAGACAAACTAGGATAGGCACAACACTATGGTATATTACCCCAAAGTATATTCACCAATTTCTAGTCCATTTTAACCAAACCCGTCATCACTAGATTAAATTTAGTTATAGAGTATGTAAAAATGATGGGTATTAAATTTAAGAAAAATAGAATAAAAAATATATGTTCTCCCAAATTTATAAGTCAAGTAACTCTATGAGATTTCGTCTTGAAAATCGTGCTTCGCAATCGCATTTCTCTTCTTCACGGAAAATACTGACTCATGGATTTGCAATCCATCAATGACCGTAACATAACTACCTAACCTAGCCTAACATAACCCCAGCAAACGTAATGGTGATACTTGAACTCATAGGACCACACCCAAGTACGGATTAGCAGATGGGAAGTAACAAAAGACAAATCAAGAAAATCCGACTGCAGCTGAACACGGTTATGGTAAATTTATAGTTAAGTAAATCAGTCGGTATTTACAAAGCAATAAAGAAAAATGTGTTAGTTTCTCAACCAAGTCAATAAATGTTTGAAGATCTTGAGAATACAATAACATTTACAAAGAATTTGAAAAAAAAATTGTATGTAATGCTTAGTATAAATAATTCAAAGCTTGTTGTGTGCATCTTACAAGCTTTCTTCCTTAGTTAGACAGACTTATATGATAGGCACCGACAAAATTACGATGGATTCACTAATTTCATTGAAACAACATCTAGTTTTGGAAATTGTAAAAAAACATGAAATTTGAAAAATAAACGTTCCCCTATGATATATTCATCAATTTTTAGTCAATTTTATTCAAAAGAAACCCATTTTTACCAATTTAAGCATTAAATTAATCAAATAGTTTTAGAATATGTAATAATGAAAGGCATTAAATTTAAGAAAAAATAAGCGTTCTCCCAAATTATAAGTCAAGTTCTCTGTATGAGATAGGTTATAAATGAGGTTTCAACCTGAAATTTATGCTTCGCACTTGTGTATTGTTTGTTATTGCGGAAAAATATTGAATAATGGATATATAACCCATCTCTAAACGTAAATCCGACCAGATGATAATTGTGTGAGTGTACATACTATACGAAATGAAAAAAAAGGCTATAAAGAACAATGAAAGTGAAAATATAAGAAACAAATGCTACTTGGCCTATTGAAACAATTCTGTAACGATTGTACGAGAAACGCTGAGATTTTAATATTTTACATCCTTTCACCCGTACTTTCTTGCCGCTTGCCTTCAGCAAATGAAAGGTCGTGTTGAAAGCGTTTGATCAATACTATAAAACAACACAACAAACACATGACTTTCTAAAGAGAAGAGTTTTGAGAAGTCGTGCATATTCACATTCAACCAAATGCACACTCGTCATTTTCAGATTTAATCGTAATTGTGTGTTTTGAATGTATTTAAAGGGCGAAGCCCTAATTTCGTTTCATTTATATTTATGTTGTTTACTCTTGGACGCCATCCTTTGCTCTTTTTCGACGCCTTACTGACACAGTCAGGGAAAGCTTGCTTCTCATGCGACCTATGGGAATTGGGAAATAGGATTAATTAATTACATGATCTCACCGGATGGAGGTTGCCTACTGAAGATTTATTTCAAAACTCACCGGTTGAAAAGGTTTTCGCAATCGTAAAAGAAAGGTTCTTACCAATTAAAGTACAACTGACCTGGAATAAATGGAACTAATCCCGGCTTGGCTAAACAAAAGCGACTTGGTAGAGCTTAGAGGACCAATCAATTAAAAAGAAGAAAAAGAATATCTGTGAGGATCTTAGTAAGAAAAAAAAACTTTTTATCTCAATTGGCTCATAAAGTTTTGAAATCGATTTTTCGCATTGACACCTCTCTCTGAAAATTTGTTCGAGGTATAACTGAACATATTGCAATACTAAAACAGCAAATAGAAATGTAACAAATCGACTATATCAAGTTCAAAAAAACAAATGATAAAAAAATTTACCAATCGCATAAATACCAAATCTCAGGCATAATCAAGAGAAAAACGATAATATTATTTATATATTAGTTTTAATTTTAGGTGCAAGCCTTATACAAATAGAATAAACAATCCATTTATTTCATAATAGATAAAGGAATTAAGAAAATATAACATGTTTATTATTTAATTTTTTTCTGTAATAAAGTGGCGTAGCTGAGCCTGTAAGTTTAACATGTAGAACCGTAAATTGATTAATTAATTAAATTTATTTGTTTTTACATTGCACATTTTCATTTAATGAATTAACGGAAAATTCATGAAGAAACCATTGTAAGTAAGCCTAAGCAAGAAAATCAATGTTACATGGTGGTGGGAATCTACAAAAAAAGAAAAAATGTTCTAGTAATCATTTGTTTGTTGTTGATGACACAGGTAATCCACTTCCAATTGAACTTTTTGTCACTTATAATTTTTTTCTTTTCACCCAAGGAAAGGAGGACGTGAGAATACAGCAGTCATGACTTGAAGCCGAACGGTTAATGCCAATCAAAGAAAATATTACTTGCCTAGAAAATCTACCGTCATTGTAGTGAAAACGATGGGAGAAGTAACCTGCTGCGCGGAAAAATATTTCATAAAGTGGTAGAAGAATTTTTTTACCGAGAACATAAAGCAGACATTTTTTTGGCCAATCTATTTTAATTTGCAAAAAATTCACAACCCTTGCTTACGATAATGTTTGATGGGCCTGTAAAACAAACCCTCCTATCTCTTTATTTATTAATTTAAAAAGAGTATACATGTTTTAGAATTATTATTATTTTAGATTGATATAAATAGTCTCACCCTTTCACTTACCGTTCTCATATCCCACTCAATTTCTCCATTCTTACTGTTTCTCCTTCTCTTTTTAACATCACTAACTAACCCCTCTCACTCTCTCTCTCTGTTTCTCTATCTTGCTCTCTGTCTCTCACTCTCTCTCTCTCTCTCTCTCTCATTATCTCTTCTTTTTTTATCCCACCTTCTGTCTAACTTCGCTCTGTTCCTCTTATTCTGTATTAATCAAAGTTTCTCACCATTCCTTTCCTTTTGCTTTTTGATTTGGCTGTTCTTCTCTTAGCTTTCAGAGTTTGTAATTTTTATAAGGCGTATTTTCGATTACCCATAACATCTAACATCTTATTTATCTATCCGCTTCTCTTACACCTTAATTTTTTCACTGTATTCTCGTTCACACACACACATACTCATGCTTTGGTCTGATTTTATTTTTCTCTCCCGCTTTTAAGAATATAAAAACTAAACCGACTTTTCATAATATGTGCTTGAATAAAATTTTATTTTAAAATTACAACAAAAAATCATAGGAAATATAACTCCTTATTACATTTTTCATCTTAGATTTGCAATCTCATTTAGTATTTGAGAGGCGACCTCAGTCCAAAAGCAGCTTAGCAATTAATGGAATTTCGCCATCAATATGCTGTATATAATTATATATACTTGTCAATTAGAAGAACATTAGGAATACACATTACAGTAACTATTCCGACATAAATGTTATAGTGTATATATATANTATATATATGTATGTATATATCCCATCCCTTTATAATATATATTTTAAGAAGAATGCATTTTGGTATAACTTTTTAAAATTTTTAAAATAATGTAAGGTTATGTGAATTATATAAAAAAATTTAATAATAAATTTAGGAAATATCATTTCTTACGAATGTTTCGTTTGATCATTCACCACGATTCGTTGGGTCGACCAAGGAGGGAGGACAGGGTTGGAATGTGAAATTGAGTCAGACTCCAATCTATGTGGATCAGATGGACCGCAACGCGACCGCAGCAAATCGGCGTTTTGGAGATTCGCTTGATCTGTGGACTTGGATAACTTCACTGGTTTCATGAGAACAGTTACGTCAGATGTGCCGTCACTTTTAACCTCCTCTACGTTTCCAAGAGCCGGCTGGAGATTTCTCAATTGTGAACCAGATTGTTATTTTCGACACAAAATCATATTTAATTTCGTAAGAACTATTGGATAAATCGGTTGAACAATAAAATAAGGATAGCAGTTTGATATCTCGCTAATCCAACTAATGTCAAATATTTCTTTTCTAAAACGATATGAAAAATTCACCTGCTCTCATGTTTGTTTTGCTTAATTATTATGTATCAAAGGTTGAAAACTTTATGGAAAAAGTGCTGACATGACGTCCAAAGAAGGTGTCGTAGAGAACGAAAATCGAAAGGCTCTTTAGGAGACAGCGAAACTCGGCGGAGCGGAAAATCAATTTCAAACAATTATTATCCAATCAACTGTCAAACCGGTGACAAAAGTAAGACAACTCTTATCCATTTCAACGTCAGTCTGTTTGTCCCACAATCAATAATGATAATCATATTAAATAGGTATTAATTTGCAGGATATACTTTTAGTTATAAATAATTTACATGATGAGAAAAATGCAGTGTATAAACAAATTTTATATTGATGTATATGATATATGTATGCATAATGGAATTATTGACTAATGCAAGTAAGTACTTATATCTTTCTAATCCTTATTTTCTGTCTGTCTCAATCACTCGCTTTTTCACTCTCCCTCCCTCCCACTCTCTCTCTCTCTCTCTCTCTCTCACTCTCTCGCTCTCACTCTCTCTCTCTCTCTCTCTCTCTCTTTCTCTCTCTCTCAATAACCATCATAGCAACAATTCTTAAATTATACAGCCTAAGCAACCGAACTATCTCTTTGTTAAAGATAAGTGTAAAATTAAAACAATAAACATAAGAAAAAAAAAATATTCCAAATTATAATTCATAAAATTAAAACATACCCCAACTCTTTCTTAACTACCAGCATAAAACTGTTTATTAATGTTCCAAATAGTATTTCTTCTGAGAGCAGTCGGACTTTCAAAAGAAAATATTGAAAACATCTAACGGAAAGTAATAAGTTAATAATAAATAATAATTAATTAATTAATATATCATAAAATCTTGGAAACAAAATGAATTGATATTATGTATTATTTTATGTGTTTTTACATTGTCTAAATAACTGTAATAGGGATGGTTTGGGTCTACATAACTGTAATAATAACAAAAATTGAAAACTAATTGGTTAATTAATTTAAAGCTTTGCCTAACTGTCAAAATTACTGTTAAAGTTTTACTGTTTCTTTTTTCTTTTTTGCTGTATATCGTGCGTAAATGCGTATATCATCCCAAATTTATTTTTAAACAATTTGTTTTTGGTGGGTCATTTTCTTGTGTTATAAGCAGTACCGTTTTATTTTGTTTCACTTCTTCTTTTTAAATAATAATATACAAAACTGTTTTACGAATTTTTTACTTGAATATTTTTCGAAAACATTTTTCGTGTGTAGACTTTATTACCAACATTCATTATTTATGAATGATTTTTTGGGCTTTTGGAAAAATCATTACTTTTATTTTGTATTTTGCGCAGAGAGAGACGAGAGACATGCGTTCCCGCATACTCGGCCGTCCTAGAAAGGACAATGGGTATCTTTAAAGTCCGCACCCAGCCTATTCGGCCTTATCGGACGTTTTGATTCTCAATATGAGAGCTGACGCACCTCCACATACGACGGAATAGTGTTACCGTCGCAGCATTGGGGTAGAGGCGCCTCAGCCCCTAAAATCGCTCTCCGCTTGTCCACTCCGAATGGTCGGGCCCGCATTGTGCATCGGGTCGTATGACGCACGCAAAGGGCTAACAGGCCGAAATACATCAGCCTGTTCTACCGCGTACTCCCTAGATATAGAAGGCCACTTTATCTCCCTGAGTATCCCCCTAGAGTAGAAACTTCCGGAAACGCCCCGGCAGCGGTTTAGTTTAAAGTGGAATTGCTAACCACACCCTAGATGAGCACCGCCTACGGTAAAGTCTCTTCTCGAGCTCACCCTACACGTGCCATGCGCATTCGAGGGACACCATAGGCTCAGCCTACGTGGTCTGATCCTTCGCTTCCCCAAGGGTACCACGCCGGTCATATGCAGAACAATGCAAAGCATACTCGAGTCAGAGACACCGATTCACTACCCGTTACTCTACTATGCTTACTCACGCATTCGAGGGACTATTCAGCATGATCATTGCGTCCTCAACGCTTACACGCTGTCGTCCGGTCGAACGTCTCCCATCAGGACGGGGGTAATTACGCTGGCCATACGCAAGCTTCACGAAGGTCACAGATAGAAGACAGCCTCTGTCTAAGTTCCCACGCGCCACCACGAAACCTTTCCCAATGTAACTTTGGGCTGATTTTGAAACATTCAAGTTACCCCGTGGTACAGACGGCCATACACTCTCCCCCATCTATGCAGACAGGATCTAGTGCACTGGCCCTCGTATGACTCTGCTAAGGCACTCGCCGCCCATGCCGACCCTAGGCCGACACGAGTACAGCTTGTGCTTTAGAGAGGTTGCCACGGCCTCTGGGCTGAACCTTTATTTTGTGCCCGGATACCCCCCTTGCAACCAAGGGTTTGGAGGGGTCTCAGGATAGAATGAAGGAACTCGGATTGAGAAAAAGGGCCGTGGATGAGAACACGAGATGAGCCGTTTCGGGGTCTCGAGTCTCAAACCACACTGTACCACCCGTCGTCGGCGTATTTCCACACATAGTGGGGCACGACTCCCAGGGTGAGTAGACAAACAGACAGACAACACACACTTTCAGACGTTTGCCGCCTTTTATGCTAATATTTGGTCATATAATAATATATGTTAATATGTTTTCCTCGCATGCCCTTCATTATATTAACTCATTCCATCGGACGTAAAGTTTCTTAACTCTATAGGGATAATTGGGAAATATTTATTAATCACTAGTTTTATGGGTAGTGCAGTAGCATAATTATTCAGCTTTCATAAAATGCAGTTTTGCCTATGTCAGTGTTAAAATTTCAATTACTTCTATATGATATTAGAAATGTTATTTATTAGTAAATTATTTTGATGTTTTTGTAATCCCTAGTTCGAAATCAATGTTTCTGCTAGAAAGACTTCTCCCATTTCAAAACTAGCAGAAGTCCACAACTGCCATATAACAAGGGGTGAATGAAGCGTGCAAAAATAAGAAATGAATAAGCAATGACCCTTAAAATTTAAGCCTATTTCCTTTAAAAATATATACATTAAACGTATTTTATCGCTCAAGTTTCATCCGGCCTCTTTCGTTTTTATTGCCTGAACAAAACCAATACGGACAATTCGATAGAATTGAAAATGCAATTCTGCCGTTATTTATCTCCGGCATAAATTATACTTTTCGAAACGCATAGAAGTGTGTAAGTTTTTATTCTAATGCTATTTGAAAAATGCATTGAAAAATTGCATAGTTGATTATGATTTGTTGACATTATAAGGGACAGTTTTCTAGGTTGGCTAAAAATCTTTAGGGATAGGTCTAATAAACCTTACATATAATTTATTTTTCAAACGTGCCTTTATACTTATCATGATTTCGAATCACAGATCAGAAATCCATAATACATGGTGTTTTAGTAAGTTTTATTTACTAGCAAGAGAATACATTTTCAGAAATATGATTTGAATTTATTGGTTTTGAAGTGTGTTGTAGAACAATAAAGTAAAAATAATCCGTGCTATTGCAATCCCAGCAAGATATATCAACAGACAAAAAAAAGTTATCACCAAGTAAACTACAGTGTATTCCACTCTTCTCAATTGCAAAAATAAAAAAATAAATTTAATTTAAATTTAATACAACATAAAAACATTATATACCGGTGAATATTTATTGCAATTCGACAAGGATCAAAGCGTATCCTTTTCAAAGAACAACATTCACGTTTTTCCTTATGGCAAAAACTTTTATCAGAAGTCTAAGGATCTAAGTACATTGGGTGACAAGAGAAACTCCATTAACTTTCCCCAGTGTTCTACACTGATACAGTTGGTTCAGACTTGCCGAGTAATTGCAATTAATGGCTATTTGTTTCTGCAAAATCGTTTAGGGTACGGACTTAATCCAATCACTGTTTTAACGGTCGGACGGGCTTGATTCGAACTTGGGGGTTAATGCTATGAAAATATTGAAGGACTTTGGGATTGTACTTATGATTAAGAGCTCAATTTATTGTGATGAGGGCATATTGAAATATAATGTTATTTCAATTATTTTCAGAAATAAACTAATTTAACTACTAAATAAACTGTTTAATAAATTAAAATAATTTACTTTTCTTCTTGGTCGACAAGTTTAGATAGTTATTTTATTATCCACTATCCCTTCTTTTATTTATCAGTGGAAGTTGTCTTAGATTGGCCGAAAATCGTTAGGATAAAGAAACTCACATTTGGTTCTAATAAACCTAAATTATAATCTTTCCATTTCCGAGGTTACTATAAACATTCATAATTATAAGAAAAAGACACCGATTAGAATACGTGTAGTGTTGAAAATAAGATTTGAAAACAAACGTACATAGATGCATAAATAAGGAGATAGATAGATACAGAGATGGATAGATAGAAAAATAGATGGGTAGATAGGTAGATGGATAGATACGTAGTTAGGTACACAGGGTGGCAGGTAGATAGACAGGCAGATTGATAGGTAGGTAGTACAGATATCTTCTGGAAGTGGCAAGGATAATGAATTCTATTACTTTCATTTTTTCATGTTCCCTCTTCATGGCTTTTGGAAGTTTATCAACAACTGATCGTGAATCGTTTGTAAATTCCCAAAAATCTGGAAGAGGGGAGCCCGGGAAGATGGCTCCGAAATGCGTAATGGAAAACTAAAAGTAATTGAAAAAAAGTTGTTGAGTTCATTACTCCCAACACTTAAGTCGCCACTTCCAACAAATAAAAAGGAAAAACAACAAAATAAAAAGGAAAGAAGAAAACATAATGATAGGATAGACAGCGAGGGAGAGAGAGAGAGAGAGAAAGAAAGAGAGAGAGAGAGAGAGAGAGAGAGAGTGAGTGAGAAGGTAAGATGATTAGATGTATAAATAAGATAATGGACTTTTTGTACAATCGAAAGTTACTTAAATAAGGCCAACTGAAAGTGGTATGAGAGTAACAGAAAAGCAGGAAGTATGAGGGATCGTATAAAGAGGCATTTTGGGTATTTCATAAAAGTGAGATGCGGTTAAGAGAAAATACGAAAATTATTTAGACAGAGTCCAGAAGAGAGGAAAGAAAGAGATGTATAGAGTTTTGCGATTCGAATTTCTTGTTACTTGTGTTTTACTTGATGTTTACTATTTGTATCATGTTTCATCTTAATTACTCAATGCTTAAAATGAAATAGAAAAACATACAAATGAAAATTTGAGTCTCATTTTTGGAAAATTCATTTGTTTGCGAGTTTTATAATTTATTTGAGAGAACTAAACTGTAGTCGTTTGTGTGAAAAAAACACCTCATCCAATACGGAGACGAAAATTAAACTGGCTACAATTGACACTTTGTACTGGCCATTACTTTCCTTTCGGTCGATAATTGGCTTAAGAAGTTGTATTATCCAACCGTCGACCGGATAGGGGATCATATTAATTGTCTGAGACATTTATGTACCTTGCGAGTCCTAAATTCGTAGTTTTTAGTGTAGTCTTAGTTTATGGAAGTGCCTTTGATAAAGAAAAGCTTTATAGAAATATGATTATTTTGTCTTATAGTTTGTTTGGGAGTAAGAAAAAGGAAGCAATTACATAAAATGTAAATTAAAAATAGTTGTCTATATGAGAACCTAATTTTAGACATAGAATAAAAATTTCACGTACAATTGTCATTTTAGATTGTTTTCTTGTGAATAGACGAACATTAAGATTCCAATGAAAGATAGCATTGTTCGAGAAATACGAGCGGGTAGAAAGTGGCGGAAAAGATAACAGCGGAAGGTAGGCGTCCCGACAGGCGACAATTTCCCAACTCCATTGATTAAATTCGGTTCAATTATAGCAGTAAAGTCACAAATGGATTAACATCAGTCTACTCTAGCCGGTGTATTTGGAAAAATGAACCGGAGCGTTAAGGGGCGGAAAGGCATCGGGGCTAAGTGCAAGTAAAACCGAGGCGTTGCGGGGCGGCAATGTGATTATGCGGTCGAGGATTGTTCACGATTTGTATTATCAGGGACGGCAATGGAATTACTAGGGTCTATTTACCCAGTGTCCCGGACCGAGTCAATTCGAAAAGTTGCCCGCTCCAATTTAAGCCTGCGAAGATGTTTAGCACTAACAAATTTACCAGGAGCTGTTATTATTTTGAAGATGGTGAGATAAAAGAAGAGTAGGAAATAAATCTGACCAGAACCACAGCTAACATTCGAATGAAAATCGAGTCACTTCGAAAGTATGCTTACAAACATAATTTTTTTAGGTCTTATAAGCCAGTAAGGTACATTGTCCATGGTCAGCTTTTTTAGTGTTTTTCTTTACTTTTCCCTCATCGACTTTTCCGCGTTTTAATTCCACTAATTTTGTTCCTGTTTCTCCACTCATTTTTTTGATGAAACGGTAAACCCCTAACAAATAGAAAAACTAATATTTCGGTTAGCCTCTTAAATCCATTAGATTTCAGTTGAGATTCGAACCCACGACCTTCGGCTAAATACGCCGCTGCTCTACCACTTGAGCTATCGTGACTTCGATCCGCTCGGACACCTACTTCCCATCTAAACCCACCTTTTGAATTTTCCTTCCTTTTTGCCGTTTTTCACATGTCGTATAATCTATTTGATTTTCGACGATAAACGAATTATCAACCTTACGTAAAGATTAATTAATTAAAAGATGTTATTTGGTCAATCGGACCACGAAATCTATTGGATTTAATAAGCAAAATGAAGTATATCTTCACTAAAGTACACCGTGGCCATTTCATTTGTCGCCGACAATCAAATAGATTACATGACATTTGAAAAATGGCAAAAAGGAGGGAAAATTCCTAGGGTTGGGTTGAGATGGGAGGTTGGTGTCTGAGGGGGATCGAAGTCACGATAACTCAAGTGGTAGAGGAGTGGAGTATTTAGCCGAAGTCGTGGGTTCGAATCCCGGTCGTGACACTGATATTTTTTATCGCAACCAAAACCTTACATAAAGAATAATTAATTTTAGTTAGCATTCATACTGTTATAGAGAATGAAATATCCCTAGGCATAATGGAAAAGCCACTTCAGTCTCGATAATAAATTACGTTCACTCTACCCCAGAGTACTCGATATTGCTTGAAGTAATTGCGGATAATCCTCTTCATTCCAGCTATTAAAGGACATTTACAAATTCATTCACCCTACCCCACAGTACTCGTTATCCCTCTGGGTAACTGGGGATATGTCATTCCATTCACGCTAATAAATTACACGCCTGCTTTTGTGCCTCAAGGCCGCGCATAGATTTCATTAGTATTTATTTCTTTGCAGACTTGTTCTTTGATATTAATAATGTCTATTATATCGAGATAATTTTTGCACACAACGGGCAATTAGAGTCTTCGAGAAGGTGTCTGTGTTTGATATTGTTATGACCTATGCGCAACCTCGTGACTTTAAACTTTTCGTTTCCTTGCCCATCCTTATCAATCCCTGGACCGATGTATATTTTTACATTTGTGCAATACGGTCTTTTGGTTCAGCGGAGTCTCCACTCACTTATTATTGCAGTCGAATCTTTTTTTTTTAATCCGCTTTTAAAATTGATCTTATTTAGAAATGTGTGGTGTTTAGTGACCGTTAGTCAATGATAATTCGGAGATCGTGAGATGCGGTCTGGTGTGACGTAGGTAGGAAAAAAACATTTTATTCATCGTGCCAATGTTTCTATCTTTATTGAGATCATCTTCAGGCCTTAAAGTGTTTTACTAAAAATTTGTAGCGTAATTGTGTCATTCTTGTGTGTCGTGTTGAGAGTGCCACAATTGTGTTTTCATGACACACAATAATGACACAATTACACAGAAAACAAACACTTTGAGGCCTGAAGATTATCTCAATAAAGATCAAAAAATTGGCACGATGAATAAAATGTTTTTCTAAAATCTACGTCACACCATACCGCATCTAACGATCTCCGAAAATCATTGCTTACTTATGATTTGTAATTCTCAATTATAACATTAAAGGCGCATATCAATTATATTGAGTTCTAAATTTAAAAATATGTATTTTATGTGTGCCTACCTGAATGGACATATAAGTGCTTGTAGAACTATAGAAGTTTTATAATGCAATTTTACATGACAGTAACAGGTTATGAAATTCAAGCCATATCGTTCACGAAATGTTGACAGTTTGAAGATTGATCGTCTACTACTGGTTCATGCACGCTGAGGAACTGCTTTGATTAAACTACCGCCATATTAACAATTTCGCAATATTTGGTTTCTAATCATAAGTACGTTCTCAATTGGTTCAAGTACAAAAGTTTTTGAATATTTTCATTGCGTTAAGCCCAGTTCCGAAACGAATTCCACTGTTACAACATTAATTTATTGAATCATCACTTTAACAAGCTATTTTTAGCTACATCTAATTTTTCTTCGATCGAAAATATTCTGTACCATTTCCTTGCCAGTAGCTTTATAGTTCCTCATCGCAACTCTAAAAGAGGTCAATCTTTATAGAAATCAAGAGAAATCAAATTGGCAGTGAAACTCTCGGATCGCGACTAGGGAATGAAAGAAGGAAGTAATTATAATGTTTTGTTCCTCTTCGCTCGTCTGAGCAGCACACGTTGCGGCAAAAAGGAAGAAAATCAAGGGTCAGCGGAATGAGGAAGCCATTAGAATATAATTAAAGAGCAATGGATCCTAAATGCTTGTTGACGGGGTGTTCCGTTTCTAATTTCCCCCTGTTTGACGGTTGCCCTTTTATTACTCTTACACATTTTTTTATTATTATTGTTGTTTTTTTAGAATATATAGATTATCGATAGTAATCTAGTAAGATATTAATTGGTCAAGCGGACCACGAAAACTAGTGAATTATCGATAGTGTTACGGCACTCATAAATTCATTAAGTACTTTTTTGTCTTGTAACAAATTGGTTTATAATAAAATTTGATACGTACATACGAACTATGATGGAAATTGATTGAATCAATGATGAAATATTTTTAAACATTTCTTTCGCAAAAAAAGGGTGCGGAAAAGTGTGCCGATTTTTTTTGTGAGCACATAAGAAATGTAAAAAAAATTGAAAGAGCGAGGTAGGGAATGAGTAAATGAGTGAAGGAGTGAGTTAAGTGAGAAAGAGAGAGAGAGAGAGAGAGAGATTGTGAAAGAATAAGGGATTGTTGGTAAAAGAATTAATATATCCTGGATTGTTAGATATAGATGTAATCTAGTCTGAACTAGATATAGAAGTATAAATACAATATGAAAATAGAGGGAAAGTATGAGGGAGTGTAAGACAGAAAGAGAAGTGGGAAAGAGAGAAAAACGTGAGGGATGAAAAGAGAAAAAGAGCTATAGATAGAGACATAACTAGATAAATAAATATATTGATATATAGATAGATATATAGAAAAGTAGATAGATAGATACTTAGATTGATAGAAAGATGGACAGATAGAGAGATATAGAGTTAGATAGAGAGTTAGATAGAGAGAGAGATGAGAGAGAGGGAGTGAGAGAGAAAGAGGGAAGTTTGGGTAAAAGAATAATATTTAAATAGTCAGCAAAAGAAAGTTTTAAAAGGCTAAAGAGAATGCAAATTGATTCCTGGATCGTTAGATATAGAAGTATAAGTACATAGAAAAAGGAGAAAAAGAGAAAGAGATGTACAGAGAGATTGTGAGTGACTGTGCGAGAGAAAGAGAAAAGATAAAGAGATAAAAAGGGAGGGAGAAAAAGAGCGAGAGATAGAGAGAGAGAAATAGAGTGAGAAAGAAAGAAAGAGAGAGAGAGAGAGAGAGTGAGAGAGAGATACAGTGTGAAAGAATAAGGGATTGTTGGTAAAAGAATATTATGGAATATATAGAATATATAGATAGAAAGATAGAGATATAGATAGATAGATAGATAGATAGAGATGAAGATAGAGATAGAGAGAGAGAGATAGTGAAAGAGAGAGAGAAAGAAAGAGGGATGTTTTGGTAAAAGAATAATATTTAAATAGGCAGCAAAAGTGTGCGAGAGAAAGAAAAAAGGTAAAGAGAAAATAAATGGAGGGAGCGAAACATAAAGAGAGCAAGAGTTAGATAGAGAGAGAGAACGAAAGAGAGAGAGTGAGAGAGAGAGAGATAGAGAGAGAGAGGAAGAAAGGGAGAATAGACGAGGAAAGAGATGTGAGTGTGGAGGAAAGTAGGGAGTTAAAATTCGTATGATTAAGGATGGATAGAAGGTGCGAAAATAGAAAATTACTAAATATTAAGACGAAGAAGGGGCAGAGTGTTCCGTGTTCCATGCTAGTGTTTGTGGGTTCGAATCCAGACACTGCCCATGATGGTATTTGGTAATAGCTTGTAAAATATATTGTAATGTGGATTAACCTCTTCCTCGCGTCCCGCAATGGATGTTAAGCAATTGTGTGCGACAGAAATCTAATTAGACGAAGAGATAATAACTGTATCGTGTTATTTAGGAACATACCTCTTCTAAATTACAAAATATACGCATAATTTATTCAATTATCTTCATGGTTTGAATTACGAAAATGTTGAAAACAAAAATGAATTAATAGACAACATATCATCATAGCCATGACACACACCGATATAATTGGGGGGGGGGGAGATATTCTGTTTATGCAGGTTTGTTTGTCTTGTAAAGCCTAACCGTGGAAACACCAAGGTATCGAAAGGGCACATCTTTGCCGGCCGAAAAATTAAATCAGTTAAATCTCTGTTGCTACGGTTACAAAGCGCCTTTATGAAATATCTTAAAACGCCCTGATCGGATTGTGTCAATACCAAAAATAAAGGGGCTTCACCTTGTAAGTTGCCGTAATTAATGGGCTTGTTCGTTTAGGGTTTTTAATTAATTTTCGTATGAATAAGAAAACCTTAGTTTCCGGGACAGCAATCATCAGGACACCTGCTAGAATATAAAACAAAAATTTACTGACGAATAAATAATAATAGCAAAAGGATAAAATATCGTTTCTGTCTACTAACAGAATAGAGAAAGAGAAAGAAAGGAAGTACAATAGTGAAAATATGAGGGTAAGAGATATATAAATTGAGAGAGGAGAGTAGAAAAGAGGAAGGGAGATGACAAGCAAGAGGAAATAAGAAAGGAAAATATATAGAAGAAGATAGATATTTAGATGAATAGACTAATAAGTAAATAGGAATTTAAAAAGATATACATACACATAGAGTGAACAGACGTCGTTACATCAGGCGGTTATTCTCCAAATTGGTTTGAAAATAACCTATTTTCCAAAGTCTCAATTGTATTTGAGATATTTCACTTTAGTTATTTCAACTTTTAGAGCTTTAATTCCAAAATACCTCGTACCTTATAAAATGATAATGGTACTGTAAATTGGATTACACTAATGGAATAAACATTGACAATCTTCTGAGGATCAATTGTTTATTATTGTAAATTTATATTAACAAAATCTTGAATATAAACTTTTATGAATTAATGAATTTCTTGTTTAAACCACACCAGACCGCATCTCACGATTGCTGAACAATTATCGATTAACGGTCACTAATCACCACACATTTCTTGTTTAAAGTTTTAACAAGATATGATATGCTTGTTGGCTTGACGCGGGCCCATCACTTTAAGGTACAGGTGTTCCCGGGTTAGAATACTCCATAGAAAAAACTATAAATTTTGCCTGAGTATAATGTAATTGTACCTTAATTTTGCAGAAACAAAGATAAAGCTATGCAACAACAAGAAGTGTAAACATAAAAAATATCGAATTATAAATTCAAATTTTGGAGCTGATTTATGTTTACTTTTGGAAAGTTATTAGTACATCCATTTCTGTTGTGAATGAGGCAGAAAGTGACTTTCACCCAGAGATGTCCTACGATTCACCGGACAGGGGATAAACGAGTCCTGTATGTAAGTTAGTTCTTCACGCTGTCCTAATTGGACGTCGGCTGAGAATCAAATTTACACTTTTTTGCCATCGACTGTCTACTCGTCTGACGAAATACACGTGGGAGCGATCCAGCCTTTTTTTACGAGTTTGTCCCTCCGCCCGGTCCGGGATGTAGCGAACCTCGGTGACCCCAATCCGCTGCTTGTTGACTGTAATCAACCCTGAGATGGTGCACGTTTCTCCGCAAGGCCATGGGTATGGCCTTGAGAAAGTGATATCTCAACATTATGCGAATTTATTTTTGGTTATTTTGTTAGATTATTTCCATTTTACACCCATACATTTCTACCCCACTAATTTATCATATTTGTTGATGGATTGGATCGTTCCGTGGTGGACGTGACGAGGTTTAACGTTAGCTAGAATTTTCATGCTTATCCTCATTACTAGACACACTTTGAACTCGTTACTTCGCTACTAAAATGTTGAACCTCGTTTTTGTTTATAGAAAATTAAAGTGTCAAAAATAGATGCAATTATTTGTGCTCACATATGTTGTTTTATTTAGTATTAATGTGTAAGTGAGAAATAAACAAAATATAGGAGAAAGATAAGTGCTGTACATCTTTAAAAATCTGTATAAATTTAGTTATTCAGTCGTGTTAATCGTAGATATCACGACATATATATATGCAGTATATATATGCATAAATCTACATAAATGTAGAAATAGTAGATAGGCTAGCTAGATTAGTTGGTGCAAAGATAATTTGATCATATCTTGAGAAGGCAAATTAAGAAAGAGAAAAATGACAGACTCACATTCAGCTATAAACAGGGAATGAGACATACAGTGATATAAAGATGAATAAAATGTTTAAATAAGTTTAAATGCCAGATTTAGCTTATGCAGAAAGCCTGCTTTTTTGGTCAATCACATCTGTGGCTGGTCAGGGGTTAAGCAGGGTTTGTTTCTTCTAATATTATTATAAGTTGTAACATCTATTTATCTAAGAAATGAAATATTTCTGAACAAACTACAGCAAATGTAGGCGGAAAAAAATTACTGAAAACGACTACTAAACGGAATGTGGATATAGTGAGAAATTTTCAACTTGAGAAAAATGAGTCAGTGAGGAAGTATAATTTTAAATGCGTGTTCAAGCTGAAAAATCTAATTTTAAAAATGTTTTATAATAGTTCATTAAAACAGATAAAAAGTAGCGTTCAGTGACTAATGAATTGTTAATTTGATGGTATGAACAAAATGTGTCTCAAAGCAACTGTGTAGAAAATCAACAACTCTCGGTAAAATGAGATTCTCTTGTAACATTTCAATTACTTGATGCCCCCATTTTCTGAAACCGTCATATAATTTTTATAGATTTTCAACATTCAAATCAGTTTTTAAGATAAACAAGGAATAAGAAAATAGTTTAGTTTCAATTACACTTCCTCTGACCCAATTGAACTGTTATTTTAATCTTTAAATGGAAATGTTTCAAAAGACGTTTTACATCAAAACCTTAAATTAAATTTCGCTTCTTTTTCCATCCGTTTAGTAATTTCTGTAATCCTATCGTTGTTGCAGGAAATATCGCCATCAAACTAACGTGAACCGACAATGTCAAATATTTCTCAACGTTGATCCTCCGCACAATAACAGCTTTTGCCCGGCAATTTCACGCAATGGCTAAAAGCCATTGCAATCCATTTTCTAAAGAACAGTGTCATAATTCTTAACTCTTTCCGGACGTCGTCAAAACAAGAAATAAAGCACAATTCCGTTGTTGCGTTGCGACACACGACAAATTTGATTTATATTGTTTCACGAACGTATTGGTAGATGTTGTTTCTGTCTGATCAGCACCGAAGAAAAAAAGGCCCGTTGACCTGATGGTGTAAAACTCCAAACGAGTCTTGGGCTGTTTTGAGTATGGAATATTTGTAAAAGCGCGGTGAAAATTGAAAATTACGCCTGCAGGTCAACCACGCCCGTTTACACAGACAGAACATTCCACGTCAAATATAAAAATATAGCTTTTAAACAAGTTGGGTTTTATGAAAGTGTGAAAGATTCGGGAGTAAGACTAGTCGAAATATAGATTAAAACAGCATAAAATGTAAATGAGACCGTTATAGTACAAATAAATAAAGCCAGGTGGAAAACAAAGTTGAACGAAATGCCATTATTTTAGCATATTAATTGTCAAAATTCCTTAGCTGGTAAAACAAAAAAACTTTTCAAGTACTTACAAAAAATTATGTTATTATTGCATAAATTATTGTTCGGAGATCGTGAGATGCGGTCTGGTGTGACGTAGGTTTAGAAAAACATTTTCTTTATCGTGCCAACAATTCGATCTTTATTGAGATCATCTTCAGCGCCTGGGATTTATAAACATTGTTTAAATTATACATTTACAATTATAACAATTACAATTACGAATTATACAATTGCCCGCGACGGCGGTGGCACTCCGTAAGTCTCACGGGGAAATAGGTATATGGCTAATGCCCAAAGGTTAGGCAAAAAAAAATACAATTACGAATTATACGATTATAATTTAAACAATGTTTATAAATCCCAGACCCTGAAGATGGACTCAATAAAGATTGAAACGTTGGCACGATGAAGAAAACGTTTTTCTAGACCAACGTCACACCATATCGCATCTCCATATAATCATTAATTAACGGTCACTAAACACCACACATTAATGCACAAATGTATCTTATCATCAAATCGTTGCCTTTAAACTCTTCTTTACCTCAAAAACAAGGCATAAAACCGTCGGTGCATTCATCACATTATCGCGTAAGTGTGAGTAAAAGTAAAAAGTAAAGTAATTCCTGTAATACAGATGAGCTTAATGGGGGGGTTATCGCGGATGAAGGTTCAAACCGCGTGACAATACTTTTTCCATATTATTCACAATTAAAAATCAATATTTGGGGAAGTGAATCTAGGACCGCTAGTTTGACAAGTAGATTCGGACGCCCTTACTACTCTGCCACCGCGGTCCTCAGTGAGAGTGTATGTACATGAGCATTATTTTGGTTTTAAGTGTATCTAATATCTCAATAGTGAAATGAGGATAAAAGTTTATTTTCTTGATCTTTCTCACAACGCTTTTTCTAGACCACTATTTTGTCCTAGCTTAAATTGGCAAGTTTGGTAAATGTGGTCACACACATTTCATAACAAGATTTCTACCCCATCCAACGTTTGTTTTTCTTTACATAATTAATACATCGACAAAAATCCATTGATTACATTTTGATCCAGAAGTAAATATGATGAGTTTTCTTGGACAGAAAATAAACTATATTTGTTAATCCTCAATACATAAAAAGGTATTAAAGCTTTCAAATTTGTTATATATGGTGAAATGCTAAGATATAATAACGATGTACGGTGGTGAAATGTCGCTGCTAAAAGCTCAAAGGGAAGTAAGTTCACGTGGAAAGTTTAACGTCGATAAAATTCCTTTTCAAAGCAGCCGCTTAAAACATATATGAATTTCCTGCTTAAAAGAGACCGGTGGAAATGAGAAAAGCGGAAGACTGCTAAAAAGGGTGTCGATATCGCGTTTATTGAGCATTTCCACGTGCAATACTTCATTTCACGAACTTGGATAAAGAAACGGTTTGAAGACTGGGGTAAAAGAAAAAGCAATTCCTGTGAATTAGAATTTACTAGCTTCCAGCCTGCAGGCAGTCGAGAATTTATTAAACCGTTTAAACCCCCTAACAATCCGTTCTGCTCTACTTCCGAGTAAAAACTCAAAATAGACGTGCGCGCACCTCACCGTTTTACCGGTGAGGGTTATATTGTTACGTTGTCGTACATACGAAACGAAAGAGGAAACGATAGCAAATGTTACCGGCGTGAAAATACTTTTCCTTTGATTATTATCCTTAATAATGTATTAATCCATTTATACTTACTGGCCTAATAGACCAAAATACTTCTTTCAAGTAAATATTCTTTTTATGTAAGGTCTTGGTTGAGATTGAAACGTTAGAGTCACGGGCAGGATTCGAACCCACGACTTTTGGGCTCAATACGCCGCTGCTCAAACCACTTGACCAATCGCGACTTTGACCCATTAGGACGCCGACTCTCCGTCTCAATCTACAACCTTTCGAACTTTCCCTATATATATATTTTTTTGCCTTTTTTCAAATGTCGTGTAATCAGGATTCGATTCTCATTGACTGAAGTGGCAACGTGGGGAGTTGGTGTCCTAATGGATCAAGTCACGATAGCTCATGTGGGAGAGCAGCGGTGTATTTAACCGAACATCGTGGGTTCGAATCCCGCTCGTGACGCTAACATATTCATCTCATCCAAAACCTTACATAAAAAGAATAATTAATTGAAAGATGTAATTTAATCAATTAGGCCACTAAATCTAAATGGATGAATATTTACTAAGTAAAAAGAAGTATCACTTCACTAACAGGTCCCCGTGGCCACTTCATAAGTTACTGAGAATCGCATCCTAATTACATGACATTTAAAAAATGGCAAAAAAGAGGGGAAAATACGAAAGGATGTAGGTTGAGATGTGGAGCTGGTGTCCTAGTGAATCGAAGTCACGATAGCTTAAGTGGTTAGAGCACGGCGTATTGAACCGAAGGTTGACGGTTCGAATCCCGCTCGTGACACATTTCATCTCAGCCAAGACCTTACATAAAAAGATAATTGATTATATATGTTGAATTTTTTTTCGAGATTTAGCTAAGCCTAAGTACCTGTGTGTCCTTAAAAATTTTTCTTGTTAATTTATTTTCAGCTAATAAGTTCATTTTTACCTAATATTAGAAGTAAATGTTAGATTTTTTTTCATAAAAGGTTAACTTGATTTTGAGGTTAACATGATTAGTTTCTCACTCTCTGGTCGTAAACCCCGCGGTTAGTGGTTCGATTCCAGCCGTCGCCCCTACAATTTTCTTTCACGCTCCCCTTTACAGTAAAAAATATTAAAAATCAATCACATCTTTCTCTCGCTAATATGCTAATAAAAAGTGTAAGCCACTATCAGATTTATTTTGTATTCAAAATAGACTAATAGAATTTTTAGTTTTACTTTCAGTTCAGCATTACTCAATTAACCATTTCTGTTTTTAGATTGTTAATCTTCTACATTGTTTTAATGCATCGTTGAATTTATGAAGTAAATGTTGTTCTCTCCTGAAATTGTATATCATGAAAATGAACATTTTTAACAAAACTCCTGTTTTGCGATTAGAAATCACACATATTTGCATAGATTGAAGAAATATTTTGTCTAGAGTTACTACTTAAGACGACTGTGGCATAACGTTCTTTCAGATGATGTCTCGTTCACTTTATACGGCCAGTAGAAATTTATCGGTTATCTACATTCGTTTGTCTTGGAAAATTATAGACGTTAAGTAGACACCGGGCTAACTTAAAACGGAGGGCCGGGGATATGCCGTGGACCTATAACTCAGTGAAAATTACCCCTGATGAGGGACATTAACGAGGGGTCGAATCTCTCCAATGCGTTTTTCTACCTAGGGCCATGTACATTCGGACTTTTCTTGTCGTCAGCGTATCCTACGGCTTTCACGCGTAAATATTATGCTGGGACAAATTACAATAAGACAAATACGTCTAGTTTTAAAGTTAAACATGGGGTTTGGGCCCCCGGTATAGAATGAAACTGGGCTGTTCAATTATTCAGGATACCGCCGTAGGGCTCGGCTGAATAAAATAAAAGCACTTTTTCATTTCCGACTCGGCCGAAACGGGCTGTGGAATAGTTCTTGTAGCCGGGATTTTGGAATCAGCTGAGAAGCACCAACACGGTTTTCAGGACACACTGATCACTTTTACGATATCCAATCACGAGGTGGGTTTCGACCTTTTTGCAAACGGCGGCACTAACCCCGAGAATACCAGGTGATGTTCACTGTCTCCTTCTGATCTGCATCTAAAAATATTTTGGGTTTGATCGTGCGTTTAAACTCACCTGGAATATTTTCGAAGGCGCCATGTCGGCCGCGGGGAACTCACTGACAGCTGGAGTCTTCGTTGGGCGGGTCCCCACTTTCACCCCACCTCGCTTCTTTTCCACTTCGCGGCAGAAGAAACTTGGCGAACGGCGTGGACCCAAAGGTCAAACAAACCGAAAAATAGTAAGGTGGATAGGGCTAGTTTGAACGATGTCAACACTACGTCGAACTTGTTATTTCTTGTCTGTTCAGCTGGCGTTAACGATCGATAGAAATTCGGTAAAAATGTTGGGGCCATGTCTTTCAAAGACTTTCCAAAAACACATAAAACTTATGACAACAAATAAATTTGCGTCGATAATACAATAGGATTTGCTAGAAAACTACTATCAAGGAAAAAATTAATGTCATCATTAATCGTTTGAGCTATGAGGGTCAACTTATTCGATCAAATAACAAGAAAGTGTCGTTTTCAAAGAATGCTCCTTTCTGGTAGTAAATGCAATTGTAGTTACGAATGGATTGCTTTTTCTGATGCTTCCAATAATTCCAAAATGAAGGTAAATTTTTAAAATTGTCCATAAACTTACTTTTAACTAATATTGGTGAAAATCATATAAAAGCACATTTCAAATTGTTTAAAAAAAATGTTTATCATATTTTCTTAGTAATGTTTAATGAAACTAACGTCTGAAATTAGAGAATAATTTTTAGTGTAAAATTATATTATTTTACGTTGTTAAAAAAAATCGTTCATATGTTTAATTATGTTGTTTTTCTAAGTATTATTAGAATAAATCGTTTTTGTAATACACCCCACATGTGACGGCTACAGGTATATTTTTCTTGTATAATACACCGTTCCCTCATTTATCCGAAATGCTATCAAAATATTTTTACAGCTTTCCCATGCGAACAAACAAGTCCGACACCCTCCCAATATTTATGTTCGTTTATTATTATTTATTTTGATTTGGTGAGTGAAGAACGATTGAATAGTGGGGATTTGTTGTTCAATGATTATAGAAAAGTATGTTGGAGTTATAAAAATTACATTCCTATTCGAATAAATACATTTATGTTTCGGGGCAAACAAATGTCAATAAAATTGTCAATCAAGCCTTATGCTTCGGGGTCTCAACCTTAACGCAATTCGTCCATAAATCTCACACTATATCAAACCTAACCAAAACCTAATCCTAATATCCTAACCCTACTTGACGAAAACCTTAGCTCTAGACATAACCTAACTGAAAATTAATTCTAACCTAACCTAATCAAACCGTTTTCTAACCTATGCATCCTAATATTTCCTTTTCGCTCTGCTTCCTCTGAATTTGAAATAGCTTTTATATTTAGTTTACATTCATTCCAGACACGATTTCTTAAAACAAGAAAAAATGAAACGGTCATTAAAACATAAGCGTCTGTAACCCAAACTTAACCTAACAAACCTAACCAAAACCGTCTCTAACCTTTACCTTTCTAATCCGTAGCCGAAACTATAACACTAACTTAACACTACCTAACCTTAAATAACCAACGTTTTCCTAACCTAACCTAACCAAACCCTAAATTAAACTAACCTTACCCAATGTTTACGCACTCCCTGGTAACGGGAAATCGATTATGCAAAAATGGTTACGCAAAGAAAATTCTTGTCTCCACCCCAAAAACGTCTCCATGTTAAATTGAATTCATGCTAAAACATTCATCTTTAAATCTAGTTTTGAAGGTAAGTTGATAAGGTATGTTTTTAAAAATAGATTACATTATTTAAACAACTTATTTTCATATCTAACTCTGAAAATGTTGCAATACAAATTATTCGTAATGGTTATTTGGTCAAATAGTAATTAGAACAAAAGTAGAACGTTTTCTCATATAATTCCCTAATTTCGTGGTCCGCTTGACCAATTAATATATTACAATTAATTAAGGTTTTTAGTTGAGATAAAAAAGTCAATGGCACGAGCGGGATTCGAACCCACCATCTTCGGCTTGATACGCCGCTGCTCTATCACTTGAGCTATCGTGACCTCGATCTTTTTCTCATATTTCTCATATCTCATATTTTAAGGTATTAACTAAGCTATTACTAAAGTAGGCGTGCAAGATCGAACAATTTTGAAAAGATCTATATTATAATTTTTTTGAATGATTAAAAAATGGAACGAATTCAACAAAACAAATACATGTCTAAAAACTGAACCAATCAATTTTTGATTAAAGTATTCAAATGCTGACAAAAATGTTCTTTCAATGAAGAAAGTAATAACTTTAAAGATTAAAGCTTTTTATTACGAATGAGGGCGAGTTATTGTAATGCTGCTTGTATATTAGTATTTAAACATTATTTTCTTCTATGAAATATAATTATAAATTAAGTTTCGATATACTATAAGGTTTGTTATAAATTTATTAAGAAGTGTATGAAAAAATGTATATTAACACAACAAAAACTATAAGTAAATAAAATTGACTGTTCTCCGTGTGTTCTGCAAATTTTGAGAATCTAAATTAACTATTGATGGTTAGTTCAACTTTGGTTCTGATGTTACGATACTAAGATAATTCAACGTAATCGTTGAAATTAATTCCTATAAAAGCTGGAGTCGTTTTATTTTTTTAATAATTTGGAATTGGTTTTATGGTTCAAGTCTGTTTTAAAAGTTAATTAAACTATATTTAAACTGATGATTCAAGAAAGCCGAAGTTTTTATTTTTACTTATCATGTTTCACGATTGAATGAGTAAAATTTTCCTAAAGTAGTTAAATATATCGAGCCATCGAAGTAGAATGGATTGTTAAAAAGAGTTGTAAATGATGAGGCCGACCAGTTTGTCATTTTGTTGTCAAGTATGCGTCAAAAGCGTGCACTTTTGTTTTTTGGTTGTTATTTTCTAAGTGACGCAATGCTGCCTTGGTCCATTGATTTAGATTCCGTCACACTGGGTGGCAAAAACAGGACTGCTGGAGAGACAATCGTCCTTAGGATGTTATGGCGAATTTCAATCAAAGGCAACCTTTTTTCTAAGCTTACTTCAAAACTACTGTTACAAATGAAAAAATTTTAGACGAGGAAACACGATTCCTTTAAGCATCTTAATTTTCCCGAGCCAAAGGCGTTTCAGTTTCGAAAAAATATTACAAAACGGAAAGGGAAAAGCGTGATAATGTAACTGGCATCCTTGAAATGTAATAAAAACAAAAACTCATTTCAGATTTAATTTAATTTTACTTAAAAGAGCAAACGATTTTCTAAAAAAACAGTTTCTATTTTTCTGGCTTTATATTCACGTTTGTTTTTGTTAATAATTATGAACTGTTCTACAGCGAAATGTTCCCTTTCACTTTCGCTCATCTGTATTTAACATAGCTCGTAAATTAGATTTAGTACCAGCTCAGAAGTTGTTTTAGCACAGTCACTTTTTAACCTAATTTTTTTTACGGTTTTTTAACGGTTTTTTTATACATTTTCAAAATTGTTTAGTTTTACTTCTTAACTTTTAAATTTTTTTAACTTTTACCTCTTTATTCGTTTCTTGAAAATTGCAAAGAACAGCGGTATGTTTTTTCGCAGGTTCAAAAAAACATACAAAATTCCTCGAAGTGTCGGTGGAAATTCCAATTTAAGAATTCCATCGTTTTTTCATCATCAGGACGATATGGAACGCTGACGACTGCCTTTCCTCTTTTACTTGTAGAATTTTATCTAATCAGTTTTTGTATTTGAATCCATACCGTTGGCATAGTTGTACCGTAGTAAGTCATTAGTTCAAACCTGTTAGTGATTTTCATGCAATCTTCATTCCACTCGCAGACATAACAATTGCCTAATACTCTGAGCAACAAAGCAACCGGCTAAATTGGTCAGAATTACCATTTTCAAAACATTATGCAGATGACAACTCTTCCATCCATGTTTTCAAGCCTGAGGTGCGTTTGGAACATGTCCAAAATATAAGTGGATCCCCGCCTACATGAAATCCCAAATTCACATCAGACCTGTTGAATTTCATAAGGTATCGAGTTAAAACAATGCTCATAATCCTATTTAGCTTTGCAAATGAGATTAAACGATATAATCAGTGTGTGTGGTGATTAGTGACCGTTAGTCGATAATTATTCAGAAATCGTAAGATGCGGTCTGGTGTGATGTAGGTTTCAGAAAAACATTTTCTTTATCGTGCCAACGTTTCGATCTTTATTGAGATCATCTTCAGGGCTCAAAGTGTTTGTCTTCTGTGTAATTGTGGCACTCTCAACACGACATGCAAGAATGCCACAATTACACAGAAACAAACACTTTGAGCCTGAAGATGATCTCAATAAAGGTCGAAACGTTGGCACGATAAAGAAAATGTTACATGATACAGATAAGTAAAATTGCTTTAATACAGAAGTTATAGTTCAAATATAAGGTTTACAAATCAGTTAAATGCTTTTTTCTTATTATTACGTATTTTACGGTATTCAGTTAAGCTTCATAATTACTTTATTATTTATTTGTCTTATTTCTTACGAGATTATTGTTACATTTATTAAATATATTTTTTTGGGGGAAATTTAATAACAATGTTATTTGCTTGACTTCCATTGTTGTTGGTATTGATTGCAAAGAATTCCGTTCTGTCTGTTTTCTTGGTGGGTATGGAGGGTTTGCGCATACGTTTGAAACAACCCCATTCCCACAGAAAAGTCGGTAAATACTAGACCATCTGTATCGATGTACAGACCCTAAATTCACCAAAATAACGTAAACAGGAAAGACAAATAACGTATTTAATCTATCAAACATACCCTTCACTTATCCAAAATACTCAAATAAATAAATAAAAATTAAACTAAATAAAGCTACTAAAATATACATAAAAATAATTAAATTAAATATCAAACTACCTATACTAAAAGTATAGAAATTTTAGCGATAGACGGGTCGTTCTATATAATTAGATTCAGATTGGAGATAAAGGTAAAAAGAATAGGAGAATTACAGGTATAAATAGATAGATTAATAGATCGATCGATAGATAGGAAGGAAGAGATAGAGAGAGAGAGAGAAAGAAGAGAGAGAGAGAAAGAAGAGAGAGAGAGAGAAAGAGAGAGGGAGAGGGAGCAAAAGAAAGATGGTGTACGAGGGTGAGTAAGTATGTATATATAATGTGTTAAGTCATTAAAAGGCGGAATGATAATAAATTATTAAATTTTTTAGGAATGTTATTAACTATTGCCAATTATAACGTTTCTGCAGTCTGTGCTAAGCTTCCACTGATGGTAGTAAAACGCTTGATGATAGGCATCTCTCTCTGTATATATGTTTTTTTTCTCTCTCTCCCTCTCTTTGTATATATATATATATTTATGTGTATATATATAAAATGTGAATATATATATACATAAATATATGTATATACAGGGTGAATTGCTACTCGTGCTACAAACTTCTCCAGTAGATTCTTCACCCTAAAATGAACAAAAAAGTTCATATTGTCCATGGTCCGATTCTCAACCATTTCAGAGTAATTTCGCTTTTTATCGATTTTGAAAGATATCACGTCCTGGCGTCGGAAAATCGTGATATCTTTTAATCTAAACATTTCTCTTAAAATCTATAAGCACCGTTGAAATCCCCGTTAATTTTTAGAGAGAATCAAAATCATAATTCCATTGAAATTTTTTAATTTAATTTAATGCCCATTTAGTATGTAATGCTTAAGAAGTTTACAAACAGCTAGAAGGTCAAGGAAGAAAGACCCAAACGTTTTGCCACCTTCATCTTCTTATTGAAAAATTAACGGGGATTTCAACGGTGCTTATAGATTTTAAGAGAAATGTTTAGATTAAAAGATATCACGATTTTCCGACGCCAGGACGTGATATCTTTCAAAATCGATAAAAAGCGAAATTACTCTGAAATGGTTGAGAATCGGACCATGGTCAATATGAACTTTTTTGTTCATTTTAGGGTCAAGAATCTACTGGTGAAGTTTGTAGCACGAGTAGCAAGTCACTCTCAAACATTAGCAATCCTTGAACCACCATTTTTTCTCTTTTTGTCATCAACATCTTGGTCTCACAACCACTAAATAAGAAAATGACGAGTGCGTTGGAAGCGTTATTAAATCAGGTAGTTTTCCTCAAATTTGCTGCCTTCTGAGACTAAAATTAGAAACTCTGGATTACTTTATACACTTTCCGATTTACACAATTTTCCACTCTTTTTGTAGTTCTGGCTGAAATAAAACACAAAAAATTAGCCCAAACATTTTGCCACCGTCATCTTCTTATTGAAAAATTAACGGGAATTTCAACGGTGCTATTAGATTTTCAGAGAAATGTTTAGATTAAAAGATATCACGATTTTCCGACGCCAGGACGTGATATCTTTCAAAATCGATAAAAAGCGAAATTACTCTGAAATGGTTGAGAATCGGACCATGGACAATATGAACTTTTTTGTTCATTTTAGGGTGAAGAATCTACTGGAGAAGTTTGTAGCACGAGTAGCAATTCACCCTGTATACACATAATTTTGTATGACTTGTCCAATCTGAAGCACGACTCAATTAGAGACACTGATACAGTTTGTATTCAATTATTTCAAACTAAATATACCTACCGTAGCGAAGCCCTACGCTCTGAAAGTAGTGGTAAACTCATTCACAGGCATCACTGCTTGAACCCGAGGCTGTTGTAAAGAAAGTGAAATGGCGAGGGTGTGCCGCCTCGGAGTCATTCGTACTTTCATTTCAGGCAGGGTCGCCGTTTGGTAAAAAGGCTCATTTTATAAAATGCCCGTGGTCTTTCTCCTCCGCCTAAGTACGGTTCCGTTCCCGAATGAACTGAGGACACAAGTTACACTGCGAGGATGTCAATTAACTTCAAATTGAAATTAATTTATTGAATTTTTTTAAAAATGAAAATAGCATTAGATGTAATTAATCAATGATTAAAAGAATAACATAATATAAACTGATCTTAATTATTGTATGTAACTTGTTAACTTATGAGGTAATGCTAATAGTATATTGGTAATAATAATATGACACATATAATGTACTATTAATTTGCCAATCAAAGTCAAGGAGTAATTTTTATTTATTAATACAAAAAATATAGCACCATATGAAACAATAAATAAAAGAACGAGTATAATGACAAAACGCTAACTAATTTATGCATAACATCACAGGGGTGAATACTGTTAAAAGTGTGTGGTGTTAATCACTTGTGTGACCGTTAGTTAATGACCATTCGTAGATCTTGAGATGCGGTCTGGTGTGACATAGGTTTTATAAAAACATTTTCTTTACCATGCCAACGTTCGAGCTTTATTGAGATCATCTTCAGGGCTCTAAGTGTTTGCTTTCCGTGTAGATGTGTCATTCTTGACTATCGTGTTGAGAATGTCCAACGTCACACAAGAACGACACATCTACAAAGAAAACAAACACATTGAGCCCTGAAGATGATCTCCACAAAGATCGAAACGTTGGCGCGATAAAAAAAAGTTTTCTAAAACCTACGTCACACCAGACCGCATCGCACGACCTCCAAATAATCATTAACTAAAGGTGTAACTAAAAAACATCACACAAAATAAGTCGTGTAGGCACTCTCAACACCTTAGACAAGAATGACACATCTACACGAGAAAAAAAAGCACTTTGAGCCCTGAAGACGATCTCAATAAAGAAAAAGTTTTTCTAAAAACTACGTCACACCAGACCGCATCTCACGATCTCCAAACAATCAACTGTTTTAAATAATCAATAATTCTTTCATACAAATGCGATAAATTTCTGCAAAATGAATCCAATAAAACACTTTTAATTAAAGTATTGTATACCTTAATTCAATCGCATATTCAATATGGTATTGTATGCAGGGAGGCACATACAAAAATACAAGTAACCAACAAAAAAACTCCCAAAAAAAAGTTTCGAAACCCATGCTTACTGTAGTAAAGGGGACCCCTTCCTATCTTTATTTTTTACCATAAACTCATGCCATTGTATTAACTTTTCATATACAGGATGATCCGTCAATTTTAAATTAGAGGGGGCAGATACATTTATCAATATCTCACAACCGTAAATTACAAATTAAAGAATCCTGGTAACATTAAGTATCAGCTTAATTGTACACTCACGTTAAACTTTTTGACATACATTGATCCCAATCACTAGTCAAACATTTCTAACGTAACATAAACTGCTCAAAATTGAATAGGGATATTGCCAAATTTGTAGTATTTACTTTCCCTGAATTTTTATTTTATTTTTATTATAAATTGCTTTAAAATTGATTAGAAATTGTTTTTACTGAAGGAAAGTTAATTAACCGGTTTTGAAAAATAACAAAATGACAGCTTTTAATTCTATAATTTTGTTTATGGGCACAATAATTTTTAAGACAATTAAACCGTGTATAATGTCCTCTGTTTGCTAAACCTCTGTGCACTTGTTAGGCATACTGTTAAAAGGTTTTCTTTTCATAAAGAATTTCACCCGTTAGATGTTGCAAAATCGCACTCAGTTGTTGCAGGTCAACCAGCTGCGGATGGTGATCGAAAAGCCTTTTCTGCAACGCATCCCCCATGTGCTCAAGAGTATTGAGGTATGGTGACAACGGGGGAAGGGGTGGATGGGAAATTCCCAGGTTTTCTAAACATTGATGAACAACTCTGCCTTTATGAAGTCTGACATTGTCATCCAGAAATCGAAAATCCCTGGCTATGAGATCCCTGGTTTGAGAGATGTATTCCTCGATAATTTCTTGGACATAACGATCTGTGTTGAGGTTGCGTTCAACAATATATCGTCCAGTTCGACCAACAGTGTAAATCCTGGCTCAGACCATTACATAGCCTCCAAACTGCACTGAAGGGAGCACGAACTGGGGCATTGTACGCATCCCCTGTACTCGGTAGATTCTTCAGCGTCTGCTTTCACTATACAGAGACCACTCAGTAAACATAACAGCATTCCAATTGGTGTTCTCTTTTAAGCGCTCGCTGCACCATATTCTCCTGAGTTGCTGGTGGCGGGCTGTAGCTGCAAGTCGTCTCAGAAGGGCCTACGCTGTGATGCCAAATTCCAACAAGCTATTACGAATCGATTGTGTTAATCAATATTACTCTCCTCCCCTAACGTCGTAATAAACTAATATCTACTACCTTCTATTGGCATTTTTACTGTCTTGGAATCGAGCTAAAGCCCGTGAGACCACGCCTTGCAAAACGCCAACTGCCTCTGCGATATCCACTTCCCGGTGACCTCGATGACATATTCTCACAATAATATTGAGAACTTGTGGTTCAAGATGATGTTTTTCATGATTTAGGAGAATACAACTGGTTAAAATTGAGAAAAGACGAGAAAATGTGTTTGTTTACAAAATGAGAACTCTACATGTTTACTCTTCACGGCCAGATGATTATGCTGACCGTATTTCCGATGAGTTTTAACGTTCCAGTATTAAAAATGAGGATTAACGTTTGCTTCTTTTTGGTTTGTAATTTACATTTTGTTTTATCCTATCACCATGAATATATCTGTTAATTTAATAAAAGTTAATAAAATAAGATTAAATTACAAATATTCCTATACATTTTTGAGCAGTTTATTATAAACGCCATTATACAACAAACTTATACAACAAGGCTTTACAAGACTTAGCTCTAAGTACAATTGTTACTTATGTTCAACTTCACATCCTCGACAAAATGACCTTATTTTTACAAACAAGACATTGATCAACGCTATCAGACAGCCAAAAGGTTAAAGCGATTTTAACTGTCTCGGAGCCACACTCGTGATCGGTGTGCTTCAAGTAGGGTTTGCTTATTCTGAAAAAGTAATAGGCAACACACCGTTCTCCATACTTCTCCCTCAATTTCATCGAACAATATTGCCTTTCCGAAAGAAAAATCGACTCAATCAGCCCTCTTTTAGGTACTGTGACAGCATATATACGGGATTCCTGCGGACATTTTCATTCAATTCGAGCTTAATAGATTCTGGCTCGCAAGTTTCCAAAAATCATACAGTAGCTAAAATCAGGTTTGACATTTTCTAAACAATATACATATTATTTTTTAACAGTATGTACACTTATGCTTGAGCCTCTGTTCTACAGTTTCATGCTTTTTCGGTTCAATCCTCAAACCTGACGATGTATCATTGTATAATAAAAGACTTATATAGTGATGTTGTATAAATCATACATTAAGTAATAATCGGAAAGGTTCTCTCGGCTAATCTTGGCGAATTTATAAGGTATAAATCACCAAAAATGAGCAAACAATTGTAAATAAATAGTTAATTGTTCTTATGTGTAAATGGCTTTCATGTTTCGAGCTTATGATTTTATTATAAATAATTACATTTGAAAAATACCAATCACTATTTGCATTCAGGATCTACTTTATAGGAATTCCTTAAAGTTCAAAACCAAATTTTTAGAGGGTGCTGAATAATATTCAAAAATAAATTTAAAATATGTAAATTTTTGTTGTTGGTGTTTGTTGTGAATATTTGTTTTATTTTTGTTTGTTGGGCGCGTGGTAATTATTTAATAAATTTATTCTTATTTTAGTTATATCTTTGTAATGGGCACATCCATTTTTTCTTTCTTAATTTTCACAGGAAAAAGTTTACATATTGCTTATGTGTATGTAATGCAGACTAAGAGAGCAAGAAAGGGAAAGTGAGAGAGTGAAAGAACTTTTACAATACAAACTGTAAAATAAAACGTCCAGAATAACATACTGTCTTTAAATTAATAAACAATTTGGTAAATAGTTGGTCCTACATGCAATTCACACATAATCGCAATTTTCTAATTTTTGCCTGGGTTATGAAGTTTTCGTAAATTAAAAAATTTATTGGCCTCCAAAATTTTTTCTCTGTAAAATATCTCTTCTACCACTTTTGCAAATAATTTTCCACACAGGACTTTACATGCTAAACTAGTCAAATGAGCCCGGCTATTAATTTTATAATAACTGACTAAGAAGTAAATAAATAAAAAATAACTTTACTCCACTCATCGTGAGAAGCGTTCAGAAATAAGGTATTTCAGAAAAACACATTTTTCATTTTTTCGACCTTTATTCGGCTCATCTTCTGGGCCTGGGTGAATTACAAAACATACGTTGATTGTTAAAGATACAAAACAGACTATATAAATATAAATATAAATATTGAACCTAGTATGTCATACGAACATAAAATGGTATTGCCATATTTGTTTCGTTTGAAATTGTTGTGAAAGGTGAATTTGTACTCTGTTTTTTTATATGATTGTGACAGGGTGAGGGACGCGGTAAATCTTAGAAATTTTCTTTGATCAGGCGGTTTTATTTCACTCAAAGGTTGTAAACAATGGATTTTAGTGGAATGGACTTGTAATTCGGGGTTTATTCAATATTGGAAATGAAGTTAATTATTATGAATGATAAGAAAGGAAAGGGAAATGTTCCATATCAAGTTTAATGGTTTATTTACTTTATGATTATGGCTGAGTTTTCATGCATCTGTTCTGTAATTAAAACTGTGTGTGTCTTTGTTTATGTAAAACATTTATAAAAAGTTAGTTTGTATTTTTTTTTTAGTGTTTAGTATTTGTATTTTGTCGAAATCACAGTTGCGCGTTGTTTTTCGAAATGGCGTTTGGCCAATGCTTGGGGATTAGTTTTTGGTGTTTTACAGTCAAAGGTGTGTTATTTTTTTCCAGATATTTTGATGTAATTCCAATGTATATACCTGAACAGTTCATACAATTATGTTATGAATTAAATTGAATCTGTTGGATGTTGGTGTCGAGTCTTGGGCTTTGGAAAAAAGTGTGTGTACTATTTTGTGGTATTTGAGGGCTATTTTATTTTAATGTGGTCTGTGGAAATAAACGAACTTAATTTGTGTGGCAATCTGTGGTCGAATGGAATGGTGGAGTCAATCTTTGTGTGATTGGTTTGATATAATGGTTATAACTGTTTACAATTCTTTTCAATATGTTTTTCGGGTAATTTTTATTATGTAAGATTTCTTTGTGAGTTTCATTATTTTTTTAGGTGAAAGGATTCATAACTTAGGGAAATGGTTCTGTGTAATAATCCTTTAGCCGTTTTTATTATTGTATGTACGGGGTGGTACGATGAATAATTTAGGTAGCGATTGGTTTTTAGTACCGAACTGTAGTTACTGTGTCATCTGTTTGTCTTGTCACAAGTGATAATAATAATAATAATAATCCAAGTCTACATAGATACCTCTGTGTTTTCTATTTAATAAACTTAATTATTGGAAAGAACTTTTTATTAACAACAACTTACATTATGATAGTAATTAACCGCTGCAACTTGCCAAGGGAAATTTTACTGTTGTGTTTTGAGAGCTAAATTCGTAAGGTTAGTCCAGCCCTTTATTTAGGACTGTACGGCCGATATAAAATGTATACAGTGTCGTTTGAATAATTAAACCTTCGGCTCGCTTCCCGTTTGCTCTTTGACTTTTAACCGGAGAGAGCATTTTCTTTATTTCCATCACTTTCAGGGGAATAATTAATTTTTGACTGAGAGGCCAAAGTTTGTGAAAGTTACACCTGATTCCCTCCTCCCCCTTCTCTCGTTATAATTTATGTCCCATGGCGGGATTTCACTTTCGTTTCAGGAGGTTTGTTAGTTTTTTGGAGTCAAGGGCACAGTATTATCAACTTGCATTTGGACAGATCTTTTTCCGAATACGAAACACAAACTGATGTGCTGAATTTGGTGATAAATCAACTCGTGTAAAAATAAATACCGTACAAATAATTAACTGAAATAGTGAAACGTGTATACTACATCTAAGAAATATAACAAGAGGATAAAATCAAAGTAATTATCTTGTTGATGATTTTTGAACATAAGGATGTCATAAAAAAAGTTTACGAACTTGGAATAGTAAGTTATTTGTAGGGAAATTGTCAATATGGATTCAAATTAATAAGACAATAAAAAATCAATTGCAAACATTTTTCCTTAATATTAGTGCGGTTACGTTTTTCTTTATTACTACTCAAGTAATTTTATTATATTTTAGTGTGAAATTAAAAAAAATGTATTCTATCGTGGATCAACATTATAACATGGATAATGTATAACGCGGAACTCTCTCCCTTTCTCCCTTTTTTTCAGGTGCCTTTCTCACTCTCTATTTTTTCACTCTCATATTTCTGCACAGTCTTTATCTCAATGTTCATCTATTAATCAAACCAGTTTTATCAATGCCTTCATTTTTGTATCAATCGTTCATTTCAATTTTTTTTGTATATCAGGCCTTATTTTTAATACTTAATTAAATATTTCTCTCTTCAACACTCTCTCTCTTATAGACTCTCCGTCATTTCATCTTGGAAATTTCTCTGATCACTCTATCAAATTACAATGAACTTGTATTGATTTACAACAATGAATTTCTACTTTGAGTAGTAGTTTTTATTTCAATTAGCAGATGACGCTGGTTTTCTATGTTTCTACATGAATACACTTAAATTAAACTTAATAAATATTTATATTTATTTTACGACAACTAATTAACTATAAACATTACAAAAATTCAAATCAGTTCAATTAGTTTTCCTTTGACAGATAATACAACGGAAAGAAACTATGTAAAATTTTTAAGTTTGAACATAGACTGTAAGTTGAATTGGAGTGAACACGCAAATATAATAAGTAAGAGACTAACATTTATTTGTTACGTGCTATTCAAATTAAAATATTTAATAGACATAAGAGAGTTGCATGAGTAGTGTATATAGCACATTTTCAAGTTATTTTAAGCTATAGCTTCGGTATCTGGGGATATAAAACAGATGCAATAAAAATTAATAAATGGTAGAATAACCAAAACCTTAGCAAAAATACAGAGCTAATAAAAGATGACATATGTTCCAAATTTATATAGGTATTGTAAACCTCTATTTATTAAATTAGATGTAATGATAGTACCTGCTTTGTATCTGTATCTTGCTTTGTATCTTAAGTATGCCAAACAAAGGGTAAATAGTTTTAAAAAATTATCGGAATTAATAAGTGTCAAGATACAATAAAAATCTATTCTATCCGTTTTGCAAGAAGACTAAGAAAACATTTCCACAAAATTTTCTAATTTAAATGTACAATCATCTTACAAAACCTGCAATTAATTATTTTTGAAATCTACAATAAATTTTATAAACCCCAAAGAATGAATCACAGCACAAACCTTTAAAATTTAATCATTGGAAGTTTTTTGAAACATGTGAAAAATTCTGTACGCTCTATCTACATTTATTAGAGATTGACAAATTTTATAAAATTTCCTTATGATTTATTAATGTTTTGGATAGTATGGCTGATAGGATCGGTGCATTTCAATTAAAAATTAGAAAAAACGCCCAAAATAAACGCGTATCATGGGAAAACATGGTCTTAAGCGAATTAAAAACCGTTTTACACATTAGAACTAAATTTTTTGAAAAGTAAATTAAAATTTCTACTGAAGAAGATAGATTATACACCCTGAGAATCTCAATCAATGTTTTAATTGGATTGGATGATTTATTTACTATTGGTGATGGTATCGAACCATCCTACATGTAATGTTGCTTAATGTATGCTTTGTTATATTTGTATATATATTCTGTATTTCTGACTATTGTTTTGTCCGAGTGGAGCGAAATCAAGATAGCTCATTCAAGTGGTAGAGCAGCAGCGTATTTAGCCGAAGGTCGTGGGTTCGAATCCCGCTCGTGTCACTGACTTTTTTATTTCAACTAAAACCTTAATTGAAAAATATAATTAAATTAAATAATATACTACTTCTCTTGTGAGATATGCTTATTTTCACAAATTTAAATACGTTTACTCATTTATTAATTTTGGTTAATCTCGCGGTCAACATTGAGGAAAAGTTAAATTTACTTTTACCTATGCGGTTTCGCTTCCTTGACCACAATACCGAAACAATATCACAGGTCATGAAGCATTAATTAAAAAACGGCTAAAAAAAACTCTTTCGTTTACACCGCCCGATAATCAGGAAATTAATTTCTTTGAAGAGCGTTCAACTTTTCCATGCGGTATAAATTGCATCGGTGGGTTCAGTCGATAAACAGAATCTCATCACGACAGTTAAAAATTAAAATAAAAGGGTGCCGGTTTTAACTGACACAACGATTTTTGCCCGATGAGGAAACTAATCGAAGAAGGGGGTTATAATGCCGTTCGTTAGACGAGTGTATTAAAGAAACTTCCGTTATTCCGTAAGGCAATTTTAAGTCGGTTATGTTTTAACCTTAATGCAAACGTTAAAAGGAAACCTTTTACGGCCAAACCTTTAAACGAAATTTTAGTTAATGTACGTTAAGAGTCAATGTGCGTAACACCATTATCCTTTGAGTGCGGTTTATATCCCTTTGAAATTAAGGGATGCTCAGTTGAATCGAGTTTTTTCATTAGGGGTTACGTTCTTCCCGGATGGTTCAATTACGCGAGGATAAAGGGATTTATTTTCACATTCGGAGACCGAACTCTCAATTAATCGCCCGCGGAATTGCCGAACATGGCCATGCACTCCGCGATGAGGCCGGGCTGAGGGTGCCATTCGAGTGGAGACCGCAAACACGATCCGGCGGTTGCAATTGTTTCAACGGCTCGCCATCACACACGCATCACTATTATGTTTGGTTATGTCGGATTTTAATTGGAACATTATAGGATTTATTTGTTTGCCGAGAGTCGGTGGAATTTCAGGTTTTCAATTTAGCACTGTCTTATTTCTCATTGACCGCACAACTTCGTTACAGACGCCCCGAAAATCCTCAACGGATTTTGAACAAAAATAAAAAAAGAAGAAATATTTTACCAACACGTTTCAATGAAATCGTGGATTAAATATTTTTCTCAACCGAATTTATTAACACAAAAACTAAATACGCATGTATGCACATGTATAAAGTCATATTTATTTATTTGCGGATTACAAATGATAAATAAACGGATAGAAATGAATCATGGTTTAAATTTCAAAGGCAAACAATTCTGTGTAACCTTGGTTGATCTGACAATACAATTAACACAATATCTTCTTTTTGTTGTTTCCTTTAAAATAAAAATGACCACATTCTACAATCCTTTATTAGCTTCGGTTAGCTGGACATAACTTTAAAAAATTAAAATATGAAAAACTGGCCAACGTTGTCTAATGGATGAAAAAAAAACGAGCCATGCATTTCAGTGAATGAAAAAAATTATCAATTCACAGAATAGACATTTATATCTTCATATTGTTATTTAGAATGTTTTAGTGTTGTTTGGTTTCGTAGCTATTGCATAAATATCGTATGTAAAACAATAAATTTTAGGTAAGTTTGCCTGGAAATATTCTTATTATTTGTCCAACATAGATTGTTCAACTAGACAAATGGGAAAATTGTTTAATTACTAAAATATAACGGTAAGTTTCATGTGTTTTGTATCTGCTTTTTGTTCAGGTAGAGAAAGAAGTAGACTCTGTGATCACTTGCTAAACTTTCGGCCTTTATGAGACCATATAAGGGCCTGAATAAATATTACAACACTATATTATTTCATTAATTACAAGTTTTTTGGTTTCTTTTAACTTACAGCATCCTATTTTTTACATTAACATTACAGAATGACGAAAAAACCCGACAACTTTGACTACGAGGTCTCGAAGTACATGTGGATGGTTAAGTTGAAATTAAGACTTTTTTTACAATTAGTTTAATAATGCTATACGTATAAAAATTATTTAAAAATAAAACATACTGAAATTTTATTTATTACAATAGGAATAAATTAACTTGTCTAACCATAAATTGTACATTCATTGTTCCACACAAAATGAGTTAACTTTATGTTTGATACCCAGGTGTCTTTATTAGTTAAATAACGTTCAAACTGAAATCTAGGTAGAATGTTAGTACTTCATGGTCATGGTTTCCGTCAATTTTCATAAAATACATAAGGGATTGATCTCAGATTCTTCCCTAGCAAGCACCCAACTTTATTTCTAACGTTTCGGTGTACTGTTGTTTTGCTCGGACTAGATTCTGAGAAATATGTCTGGAATTTCACCAAACTATATGTTATATCTTGGAACTTCCGCAGACCTGATTTTTATTTTTACTCTAAAACTTTATTTTGCATACTCGAATGTTTTATGGTTCTTACAATGACTTTCCTTAAGCGAAAAATATTACCTTTTTAAACCTTCTATCCAGGGAAAACATCGGCTCTTTTCCTAGTTGTTTTTTCTCAAATTTCTTATCGAGAATCTCCAGCCAACACTATTGCGAATGTTTAGAATTAGCCAAATATAGTCAGTTGATTTAAAGTTAGCTCTCCCTAAATACACAGTTTAATTTAAGTAAAAATAAATTTAAGGGATTATCAATGAATGATCTTAGATTGTTGATTAAATGCTGATGTGAAGCCCTGTACATGAACTCTTTGAATCGCTTCTGGGAGAGAAGCGCGATGTGTACGCTCTGCAACTGACGTATTGTGAAGAATGTTTTCCATTTTATTGCTGAATACACTATTTTGGGGAGATTCTTAAACTACTTTTGCTAGGATCAGAAGCCCGGGCCTTTAAATGATCTACCCGCCAAGCATGGATTTCCAGTTAAGACTTTGTTCTTGGGCAGTCAGATTAAGCCACAACAAACAAATATTACTTGTACTGCTTCCATTTTATAATAATCTCTAAAAAGTTCTTCTTTATTTACCTTTTTGTTCATAATTTATATTAGAATTTTTCAGTATTTTTTGGCACATATGTACAAGAAATCATAAATATATAGGTTTTTTGATGACGGATTGTGATGAGCTCCGACAGACTTTACCAGAAAAAAATACTCTTAAACCTTAATCAAATTAATTTGTTAAGAATTTTTTTTTTAAATTTTTACATTGTGTTTGAATGGTTTAATAATATTGGTTTTGTTTATTTTCCTTCCAACGTACTAAAACTAATTTGTAACGAATGGTATGTCGAAAAGTGACTCGCCTATTTTTTGGTACGAGACTAACAAAATAAAATGTGCCATAATTAGACGCACCAACGTTGATTTTCCTATGGTGCACCGAAAACTGACTCACTTTCTTTTATTAACGTATTAATCAAAGGAAATAAGCCTCGAGCCAGATTTAAACACACCCACGTTGATTTTCCAATGGTGCGTCAAAAATTTACTCACCCTGTATAGAGATTGATAGATAGAGTGAGAGAGAGAGTGAGTGAGAGAGAGTGAGAGAGTGAGAAGGAGAGTGATAGTGAAAGAGAGAGTACAAGTGTAAACAGGGATTGGTTCTGTATTCATCATTGAAAACACTACACTTTACCCATTTATATTTAGTTGTTTAATTGACCAAATTATTTCTTTCAATTAATTATTCTTTATATGTAAGGTTTTGGTTGAAATGAAAAAGTTAGTGTCACTAGCGGTATTCGAACCCACGAACGGGGCGCGCTAATACGCCGCTGCCCTAACCGCTTGAGCGATCCTGACTTCGAAGTTTGCGTTTTGATAAATAATTATATAAAGATACCTGTACACCAATGTACGTACATTTAGGTAAAAGAAAAACAGGTTTATGTCAAAATATTGAATGAAAGGTAATCTAGATTTGGAAAAATTGTAACGTTCGTAACTGACCGTGGAAATTACGGATCGTCTACTGGTCAATGTCAAACTCCGTGATATGTCCGGAGGTCATCGGAAGCCGGGCAAAAGATGTCGCTAACCCAGATAGCGTGTTTGCCGAACGTGCAGATAACGTTAGTGTTACATCTGGGTGCTCTCACCGGGCGAGTGCGAGGGCGGGCGAGAAGAAAGTTGTGCCATAAACCCGGCCGGTTCGACTTGTTCGCACAGGGCTTAAAAGCAGGCTAGATTTGACCCGTATTTCCATTAACGGAAGTGACAAACGATCGCGAGGATCCAGTCCGGTACAGTACGGATTTTACGATTTTTTCCTACTTCTGCTGAAAGGATAAAATTAATCGAGCTTTAGGCCTTACAAAAACTTTTCTCCGCAGCTCAAATAAAAACAAACTAGAAAAAGCATTTTTATTTGAGCTTTTATACTAATTAACTTTCGATTATGAATTAATCAAATTTTTTCCGCTTCACAATAATAACGGTAAAAAAAATCGTTCACCTCTCTCTACCCATAAAGAGTACCTGACCAGATAGATGGAGATACGTGTATAAAAAAATTGAAATTTTCTACTAAACATGCATTTATCCAAAGCATGCCGGCATGGATTAAAATCTGCCTACCAGAGATGCTGAAAAAGTACCAAAAGAAAAAGAAAAAAATTAAAGATAATTCGACAGGGGCCTTCTGTAAAAAGTAAAATACATTTTTAGAATAAATGTCGATTTAAATTAAATTAAGTCAAGGTATATTCAGACTTACAGAGACTGGTGATTAGGTAATAAACTGATAATGTCGTTGGTTTCATAAACTGGAAAAGTGAATATGAGGAGAGAGCAATAAAAGTGAGCAGAAGACAGGCATTAAAATCGGCACCTAGTTGAACTGTTGAATCAACTCATGTCGGTTACTATTCATTTGATTGAGTAAATAAACTCAACTTCTCATTAAAGCTTTAAAGTAGTACTCGCAAAATTAACAATTAAATTCTATCATAGTACCGGGAGTACTAGAAACAGTTAAATATTTGTGACATCATCCAACAAGAAACCAAACAAGTATAAACCCATCAAATAATAAATAATAAATAAATATTAACATTTATAAAGAAACATGTTTGATCGTTGACAAATAGATTGTTTAGTTCATGAAACTATTTATTTGTTGTGTTGAGAGAGAGAGAGAGAGAGAGAGAGAGAGAGAGAGAGAGAGATATCAAAAATTTAATTAAACGTTACCCATATAGTAACTTTTTTCCTCCTTTTGTTTATGTAAACTATATTGTAGTGAAATTTTATCAATATTTTATTTATGTATAGACAATTAATTTACAATCAGTTCAATGTGATCGCCCATTTTATTAGCAGGAGATTACTAAAAATATTGAACCAAAAATTACCAAAAAATTCAATAGTGCATATTTTGAAACTTCTATTTGGCAAAAAGCGAACCTTTTTGAATCCTTTTGTTAAAAAAAACGGTATGAGTTAAGATATTCTAATAAATAACTCATGTTTTGTTTTGTGTTTTTAGATATGAAGATCTTTTGAAGATAGGGATCTTTCTGGGTAACCAGAACGGTAATATCTAACATCTTGATAGTAAATGTCGGAGTCTGAGTTCTTACATGTCATGATTTACTAGACAAGAATAAATGTTGTAACAAGATAATTTTCATGGGGATCTTCTAGAGTGGAGTGGAACAAAGAATTATGGAAATTATTGAAATTTTAATATTATGAGTATGTTAAGTTCGTGTGTATTGCAGCAAACGTGCAATGCCAGCATACAGTCTACAAAACAAATTTTTTTCTCTCCAACTCTGAATACAAAATTTTGAGAAAAAAGTCTATACAATTTTTTGATTTGATGGCATAAACCAGGCTTCCGATAATAAATTAAAATCGAAAAATAAAACAAAATGTGTTCTACGTTTTTGTAAATTTCATCTCTATTCTTCCTAACTTTTCAGGACATTACGAACATTATTGAATACGCTGAACAAAGAAAGATTAAAGTTTTATTATGTTTTAATAACATTGAATTAAGATAAAATTTCTATGAATTATTAATTTTTGAGTAGACGTCGAACATTGGCGAAAAAACTCTAAAAAGCTTCCGCATGATCCAAGTCCAAAAAGTCTATTTCTTCGCTATAAAAAATCGTATTTAATTGCATTAACGGACGCTTAAAATGAATCCGAATCGTTAAAAAATATGTTGGCCACCTTCAATTATGACCTCTTTTGTTTTATATATTTTTTAAATATTTATTTATTCTATCTGTACAAATTATGTAATGAAATACAGTATTATTTATCATTTGCATATATCCTGAAGAGAGATCTCACAGTTTTCTGAATAGTTAGTTATGTACTATTCGTACGGATGTCCCGTGGTCATCTTGCTTCAGTCGCCTTACTGGGTTGAAGGGAGGCTAATGTGTGACATGCATCGGTTAGGATGTGAAGATAGTTTTTCAGGCAATTTGAAAATTTGTTGGTTTTAATGAAGGGTGTTTGAAGGTCATTGCGAAGGTGGAAACTTAGGTCATGGTTAGGGATGGAAACGTAGTAGAGAGCGTTGACATTGTTTCTGATGACTTTTGATTGGAAGATATTTATTCTTGGGATGTTGGAGCTTTAGTGGTGCATCATAGTTCTTATTAGTACAAATCGGTTTCAGTAGTGTTTATAAGGTGTTTCAAAAAATTTCGATGAAATATTAATTGTCGAGTAGACACCGAACATTGACGAGAAAAACCCAAAAAGCCTCCGGCTGATCCAAGCCTACCAATATTTGTTTCGATTATTGATAATAATTTGTGTAGCAATCCTAAGCGGCTGTTTAATTCTTGTCTTTTAGTTCCAGTATGTCGGTACAAGGTTAGACGAAAGTCTAGATTGAACCCATGGTAGCGTGCAAAGTCAGATTTTGGGATAGGAATAGTATTGAGGAATACTAAATCGTTGGTGTTCTTTAGGAGGATCGCCAGAATTTGGTTCAGTCGAATATTCGCACGTGCTTGACTACGTGTGCTTGGAGCTCCTCCCAATCGAAGCAAATGCTGGATGAGAATCGGAAGATAGCAATGGTTTGTCGTCTGCAAAGTAACTTAGGAGAGTGGAGCATGTAGTCTGCCAATATCTGAGGTAAAGCTGAGGTACATGATTAGTCCAAGTACACCGCCCTCTTTATAAATCTAATCTCATCCTGCAAAACAATCCTGCATATGTTTTCTTACTTGAAAGCATTAGATAATCAAATGGCATCCCACCAAAAAATCCACAAAAAAGACAGAAAATCAACTTAAAAAAAATAATTTACATAACCTTGAATATTTTTGTTTTTTGGCTTCTTGTGGGGATAGTTAGGGTCAGGCATCCCTTTCTTCTTTTAAAAAAAACTGTTATTAAAAGTTTCACTGAATATATTTTTTCAAAATTTCACCTAAACTTTCTCAAATAGTGTTTTTGCTCAAGTATCATATGAAGAACCAGAACCTTTGTAAGATATCGAGGTTAAAGTAACTAAATAATATGCTAATTAATTTTCACACCGCCGTTTTCCCCCCTATTGTAATCCATTCATTAGATGTATACATTACACCCGGCCAAGTGAGTCTGAATTAGGTCAAAGTCTTCCTTTATCACCATTAAATATAAACGGTCGTGCGAAGAGGTTAGTGTTAACGCCATGAATGTGCGGAGGAAGTTTGTTTTGAAAAATTCGCAATAATAACTTCTGCCCTGTTGTGCAAGAAAGTTGGGAATCTACAGCAGAGCTTACTGAAACTGTCATTAGGCAAATTGGCAGTTTCTGACCCCCTAACTGCATTATTTCACCAAACTGGGAAAGCTTGGAAAATGGGTCCCACATGGTTTCAACCATGATTAAAAATGCCATCGTTATAAATCGTGCTAAGTAGCACGTCCGTTGTTAATTTTAACTGTCTCTCGAGATATGAAAACTTCGGTTGAAAAACTGAGGATTTTAATATTATAATTATGAAATTGCCATGCTGACAAGTTAAATAAAAGCGTGATCCTATTTTTTGAACAATATGTTGCTTTTTCATTTATTTGAATACATTTTCTTGCCAGTCTTGACAAATGAGACTCAACCAGCCAATTATTCGTTGACTTGACGAAATACTCTGAATGAGAGAGAAAACAGATTTTGTTGTAAGAAGTAAAATGTCATACTGAACGAAAATGGATTACGACCGCTGGGAAGTCGAACCCATAAAACAATTAGCCAACAATAGCTTAAACATGAGATACGTCCGCTGTTTTCCTTTTCTGTAAAAATTTACTTAGAACGTAATAGGTACATAGATAAAGCCCGTCCATATATATATATATATCGACAACAATTGGGATGTCGCAACTTGATTGAAGCATTAGATAACGGATAAACAAATCCCTTATCGGAAATGCATGGTACTTCAATAGGTACTTTCTTAGATTTTACTTAGGATATGAAGTAGATTCGGTACTCTGTACACAGGGAAGCCAGGCGATAAGGCTGGGTTGCCACGGTTACAACATTTCGTTAAACTTTTAATTAAATAGGAAGAATACAACAATTAATTTATTAAAATAGCAATTATAATTGAACTAAAAGTATGTAGTATTCCAAAGGTGTAAATGTTTCAGTTTATTTTACTTGCAATGTAACAAATAAAATGTTATTTATTGCGAAAAATAATATTAAGTATTGTGGACAAATTTTCCATTTATTTCATGTAGTGAAAATGAATTCAAGATAGAAAGGAAAACAATTTCCATCCATTCAAGTAATCCAATCAGTCAATTAACCGAGATATATATGTAGCTCCTACTAAAAAACGAACAACAATTTAAAAAAAAAGAAGGAAAAAGAAATTGAAGATAAAAAGAAATCAACTTTCAAATGAAATTGTTTTATTCTTTAATTAAATTTGTTTCCACTGATGTTGTTTTTCGTTTAGTATGGTAAAATTAAGAGGGAGAAAACAGTTTGGGCTGTTAATCAGGTAAAATTAATGATACGAAGGGGGTTGGAGGAAAGATAAATTTAAAAAAGGTCAATTCGGGCAGATTGCTTCCTGGGCGAAGTACAATTTCAACAGCCATTAAACGTCTGATCATGATTTTTACTACGTTTCTATTGGGATTAGATATAAAAAGACGTCACGGGGACCGTGGGAGAGAATTCGCCTGTCGACGAAATTATATTTAGCCCCGTTATAAAGCGAGACGGTGGGGACCGGTTCAATTAAATACTGGATTTTGTAATTTGTAGTTAGTAGGGAGGGCTACTTCTTCCTACTGGCCTACATCAAGGCAATATATGCACACTTTGTTTACGAAGTAGAGGTCATCATGTAAATAACAATTTTTAATGTTTCATCATGGCACATTTTGTTGGTTTCTTTAAAATTCATACTTTTTTATGAGAGATTGCTGGACTGCAGATTGTATCATGTTTAAACAGCTGACATCATATACCAACGACCAAAATATAACCAAATATTTCGTGAAACTTCAATCTAACAGTTTTGTTTCGATACCGGTCGCTTCATCGCACGATAGAGGTATTCACCATCTTTGTGTTAATCCTGTTAACTCTGTTAGGTCCTGTTAGATCGAAAAAAATGATGACTTTGACTTGTAAGAAACGGCTAGTTAACATTGTTGGATCTAACAGACCAGGGCCAATGTTAGATGCTAGGTCTCTGTAGTCACATTGGTATCCGTTAGGGCGTAGGTAACCAACATGGCACCCAAGAATTTAAAACCTGTTTTTTGTTTACACGTATTTTTAGTCTTAAATACGCATTAATTAAATCAGACGAATATATTTGTTTCTCTCATTCTCATTCTCACTCTCATTCATAATAGATACATACCTTATTCTATAAAGTTGTAGGTTGATAGACGTTAGGATATAAGTTACGTATGTCGCCACGAATTGAAACATGTCATTTGTTAGTACTTTTTGCGTGCATAGAAAGCATTTTGAATAAAAATTTGATAAATTTTCTTGCTTTATTAACTTCTGGCATCTTCCAATTTAAAGCTAAAGAAAATCTAAACAAGCAACAACCCGTAAAGGACTTATATATAGCTTTATTTTTGGTTCCACCAATCGCCACGCGCAGCACTGCGGAGAAATTGACGTTTAACAAGCTAAGAAAAGTGTGTATATATCGTCAGGGAAGAATCCTGTATCTGCTTGCCTTGTTGCCAACCAACAGAAAACAACTACAACTAACATCAAGCGGCTGATACTGTACCTCTATCCTTGGCAACAGTATTGAGGAATCGCCAAAAAGAATGCAAAATATGATCATCTGGACTGACAAATGGACATAATACTGGAAAATTAAAATGAATGAGTAAAGTATGTACACAGTAATTTTTCAAAAAATAAAATCGTGGATTGATTAAGGATTAAAGTTAATGACGAACTAATTTGGCATACAAGGGCTTTAAGAAGGAGAACTGATCAAGAGCCTTATCTATGGAAAAAAGTCTAGTATTTATATGAGACTTTGGCAGTATGTCACAGTCTTTCAAACTGGGTCATGGAGATTAAAAGGTTGAGTACAATCAACAAAAACACGATTTGCTTTGATGGCATCAAACAAAACCTCATCGATAGTAAAGGTCAGAGCCGACTTGGAGCACATCAAAACCCTAACAAGCATTGTGGATAACAACAAAATTACCCATGTCTTTGTACCACGGAATGCTGGGCAGTACCAGAGGCGATGAGGAATCCTATACATTGGCCAAGAATGCTGGGCAGTACCGCTGGCAATGGGGAATCCTATACATTGGCCAAGAATGCTGGGCAGTACCGCTGGCAATGGGGAATCCTATACATTGGCCAAGAATGCTGGGCAGTACCAGGAATCCTATACATTGGCCAAGAATGCTGGGCAGTACCGCTGGCAATGGGGAATCCTATACATTGGCCAAGAATGCTGGGCAGTACCGCTGGCAATGGGGAATCCTATACATTGGCCAAGAATGCTGGGCAGTACCAGAGGCAATGAGGAATCCTATGCATTGGCCAAGAATGCTGGGCAGTACCAGGAATCCTATACATTGGCCAAGAATGCTGGGCAGTACCGCTGGCAATGGGGAATCCTATACATTGGCCAAGAATGCTGGGCAGTACCAGAGGCAATGAGGAATCCTATGCATTGGCCAAGAATGCTGGGCAGTACCAGAGGCAATGAGGAATCCTATACATTGGCCAAGAATGCTGGGCAGTACCTGAGGCAATGAGGAATCCTATACATTGGCCAAGGAAAGTTCGGTCAGGACAACTATCGACCCTGACACATTCTACGGCGTATTAAATTATTGCTGAAAAAATAGACTAAAATTAGTCTTTGGTTCAATGGTAATGTATCTCAAGAAGACGCTAGCGAAAATGTCCATCAAATGGCTCATAAATGAAATAACCGCATAACTAATTATAGGACGTTTTAGGACTGATGAAAGGAATCGGGAAACATATGTATAGATTTGTGGCGGCAGAAATGAGCCTGTGCGGATATTGAAGAAAAAAAGAAAAAAGCGGAAGGTGTCCTCTGCTAGTGTGGAAGCCTGTGTAGTTAGCAATTCCTACTTTTGAGAAAACTGCACACGAGAATTTGGTCAAAGCCCTTAAATTTAACGAAGTACTCTATATAAAAATAAATATTTTACAATAAACCAATAAAGACCAATGTGTGGTGATTAGTGACCATTAGTTGATGATTATTCGGAAATTGTGAGATGCGGTCTGGTGTGACGTAGGTTTTAGAAAAACATTTTCTTTATCGTGTCAACGTTACGATCTTTATTGAGATCATCTGCAGGCCCCTGAAGGGCACTGTCAACACGACACACAAGAATGGCACAATTACGCAGAAAACAAACACTTTGAGCCCTGAAGATGATCTCAATAAAGATCAAAACGTTGACACGATAAAGAATATGTTTTTCTAAAACCTACGTCACACCAGACCGCATCTATTTCCGTATAATAAAAGACCAATATTGGGCGCGTTGCTAAGTTAGGAGTTAAGTAAAGAGGTTGGCTCTTTTCAATCTTAATCTTAACCTAAAACTTGGATAATGACGCTTGACTTTAGATTGGATAAAAACGACATAACGATGTAGATGTCTGGAAAAGATTTTTTACTTTGCATAGTAGTCTGGTATAAAAAAACTTATCAAAAATTTGTTCAGTGATGATGCGAACGTCCTTTTCTTCATTATGATAGTGATATGTTATATCTATTACTGTATGCAATTACGGGTTGCTGAATTTTTTTTTCGAAAACCATTAAAAGTATAGAGAATGGATAGAGAGAAAATGTTGGAAAAAAGAGGAGGCTGTGTGTAATAATTAATAATAATTTGGCACGAGTATTGAATGTATATTTGAAATGCTGTAAATCCTGTTTTATATTTTGAGTCATGAAAACTAGACTTTCTATTGGAAGGAATGGTAGTAGTTGTTGTGGAAATCTGTGTGCTCCTTAGCTTTTTCAGTAAACAAATGGTTGGTAAAAAATAACGGCTAAAGATCTGTGTAAGGGACCTGTTGTGATTAAAAAAAAAAAAAAAAAGTATATATAAAATGATTACTGAAAAGTAATTAATGTTAAAGAAAACAAGTAAAATGACCATCTTAATAATCATTTAATTAAGTAATAGCTGTAAGAGGTTTATACCGTGAACAGCAAAAACACACAAACAAATGATCACAACAGGTTGGTAAAAAATATTTAAATAAATAAAGACAAGCTTTGTGAATTACAACAGCTTAAATGTATGATATATAACATATGTTTTAACAAGAATATAGATTTATTCCAAACATGTTTTCAGCTCGTGTCAAGTTTAATGTCCAACAGCCAGGAGACCAATGAAACTAACACCAACGAATCGCTGGCGCCGAGCGAAGTGCCGAGCGAAGAAGTGACGACGGATTCCCTTTCCGCTATTCTCCGTTTTTATAAATTGGAAAGGATAAAATTTTTCCTTAAAGTTTACGGGACACTTTTTTGTCAGATCGCCTTCGACGTCCTGTTCTGCTTCCTGACCCTTATGGACAAACGTGTCAACGCTTTTGTGAAGAAACACTTCTGGTCGGGATTCGTTTCGGTCAGCCTGTTCGCCATCACCACCGTACTTCTAATGTTCTGCACCCGGCTCTCGCAAAACTTCCCGATCAATTTAGTCTGTCTGTTCCTGATCGGAGTCTTCAGCTGCTGGACCCTGGGACTGATCGCAATGAGCTTCGACGCGTTGCCGGTGGTCTGTTCATTGATCGCCTCCGCTGGGATAATACTGATTTCTACACTCTCGGTCGCCTTGTCGCGATGTGAAATGCGCAGCCGATTCATGACATGCCTCTTCATCGTCGTCATGACCACGGTAATACTATGCACAGCTGTAGTCTATGCTTTTTACCTGAAATTAGAAGTGTTCCAACCCTTCTTTGGTTGTGTTGCGACTCTCTGTTCATCCGCGTACATATTTTTGGTCACCTTGATGGTAATAAAAAGATTCTCCTTTATGCCGTTAGAATGGATATTTGCCTATTTATTGCTTTACACTGCAATACCAACGTCATTTGTCCACAACCTTTTGACATTCGATTGGATTTTCTTTTAAGAAGATTTAACGTATCATCTGATTTGATTAAAAAGATAATTGTAAATTAAAACATATGCAAACATTTTACTTAAAAATCTGTTATATAAGCTCAATAGTTAAAAATGTAACAATGTAAAATGGTTAGGAATGGTTAATCTTCTTATTTTAATACTAACATAAGTACATTGAATTAACTTAAAACAATGTATGTTCAACCGTTGGTATGGTATGGTAGAAAAGGATACTAGAAAGCGGGGTTTGTACTCCTCCGTTAAGGTCAACAGTATAATAGTGAAAAACAAAAACGGCGTAAAAAAAGAAAACTTATTACACAACTTTTATTGAAGCATACAATCGTACTGAGGGCAAGAAAATGCCAAAAATGTTTAAATTTTTTAAGTAAATAATTGCAAAAGTTATAATTTTTATTTTTGTTTTTATTGGATATTTTTAAAAAAAATTCTATAGTTAATTAAAAAAATTAAATAAAAAATTAAATTAAGTTAAGCTGTTTTACCAGAAGTGTTTCTTCGGAAAAAATGAAGAAAATTTTCAATTCAGTACAGATTATTTTCTGCTCTTTGGTGGATCACCAGTTGCATTCGATGTGGCGTCAATTTTATGAGGTTTATTTGATTTATCTCTTGATTCCTGCAAATTCTCTGGCATCATTGGACGACTATTTACCCCATTTGACAATTCGTCCCAAAAGAGTTCGACTGGGTTAAAATCGGGAAATGCTCTCCAAACATTGAATCGAAGCCCGTTCCAAGTAGTCACCAAAGATCCTAGCTGTTTAGGATCTTGCATTTTCATGCGTAAAAATAAAACCGTCGTGATATAGTGACATATGAGTAACAACTACTTTGGACACTTTATAATACATCTTCAATGTATCGCGCAGCTGTTAGGGAACCCTCGATGAAGATCAAGTTTTTGCTATCTTCCAGGATGCCTGCCAAACCATTGCACAACCCCATACCTTCTGGAGTGAAAATGTTTCGGAGAAATATCGTTCTCCTATTCTCTTATAAACCCTCACTCAACCCTCAGAAAACAGCTGAAACCTTGACTCATCCCAAAACAAGATTTTATTCCAATCTTGCTTATCGAATTGATGTTATTTCTTTCGAAAGCTGTACTGTGCTTTGTCAGAAGTTCTGGACCAGTGTATTATGTGTCTTCTCGCACATAATCCCGCTTCTGAAATTCTTCGCGTTTCAGTGCTTAAACTGAAGTTAAAATTTCTAACTTGTATAAGTCTCTGCTTGATCTCAACACCAAAGTCGATTACGGAATATATTCTAAACAACAACACGGTCATCTCTCGGAGATGTGACGGGATAGCGTCCTGGCCCATGAATTCTTTAATAACGCCTAGTATCTTGGTAGCGATGGAAGACCCTTCCGACAGATGTTCTGTGAATGTTGAACACCCTAGCCACATAAACATGACTTCTTCCATAATCCAACAATGATATGATTCTAGCCGAATCTGTATTACTTAAAACCATCAATCAAAGAAAATTGAAACTTAAAAATGGTAGAACTTAAAATAATCAAACCACAAGAACGTCAGAAAGAAGCTGTACAGAAAAAAAAAAAATGAAGCGATTGAGCGTTCAAAGATTAATTCACAAAATCCAACTGTAAACATAAGTGGGACATTTTATCTTATTTATACCTGAAATCCATTAGAACCGGACAAATATAATAAGAAACAAGATTTGACATTTCCTCACTGAAGATGTCGCAATGCCGAAATGCGATTGAATAACTCAAACACACGCAAGTTGGGGACATTTAGAAGTGAACATGTGTAGGTTCAACACGAATTAAACCTATTTTAATAGTCGAATGTACTAGATTAAATTTCAAATTAAAAAATAACGTATGTCAGAAAATAGGCCCCACTTTTAAATCTACCCGAAATAAGAAAGAAAGTTGATATAGGTAGCTTCTTCATACAAGGCTTGACATAATTTATTTATGTAATAATGGCAATAACAACATTCCCTATTAACATTAACTTTCCACGTAAAAGCCGAAATTGCTTTGAGTTTAAGCAATAACGGCAGCCACTGCTGAGAGTTCTAATTAAATATCATTTTATAGAGATGTCCCAAATTAAAGTTCGATGAAAATATCTCTCATATTTTTTCATCATTTTTATAACATTTATAACATCCTATTTTATAAACTTTACCAACCGATATATTTATTTGGCAAAAACATTTTGACGAATAGATTAAAATAAACTATGTCATTAGATAATTTCAAATGGTGATCAGATTTACAAAAAGTGTGAGATATGGATAAATAGATAGATTAGGTATATACAAAGAATAGCATGATAAATGCAGAAGAGAGAAGAAGGAGAGTGAGAGAGAGACAGAGAGAGAGAGAGGGAGGGAGAGAGAGAGAAAGAGAGAGAGAGAGAAAGAGAGAGAGAGAAAGAGTTAGTGAGAAAGAGAAGGTATGTGGGTGTGTCAAAATAGAACAATTTCACACAGTAATAGACAGGGAAAGATGTAAATTCATAAAATAGACAGGGAAAGATGGAAAGTCATAAAGTGGTTAGAGTAAGATCCAGAGAAAAAGAGAGGGTGATAAGGAAGTAACTGTACACGATATTACATAAAACGTGAGTGAATGAGAACTAGAAAGAAAGACAGTGAGGTTGAGGGAGAGGGGGAGAGGGAAAGAGCGAGAGCGAGAGAGAGAGAGAGAGAGAGAGAGAGAGAGAGAGAGAGAGAGAGAGAGAGAGATCCGGCGTGAAAGTGTTGTGTAGAGAAAGACAAAGTACAAGGACGAGACAATAACAAAGAGTAATATAACAGAAAAAAACGAAAATAAACGTTAGTTCAAAAGTTAGATAATTAGATAAACCGATTTTCACACAAAAATTTGAAAGGAAACGTATGTAACGCGAAATTGAAAAAGTCACGTTGTTTATCCTTCAATTTTAAAATCGGTCACGTTTAATTTTTCTCTTCTATAATCTTTAAAAATACAAAAGAATATCTTAACTCGGAAAATGAACATGTTTAAAATTGGTTTTTTTCTCGTGTATGTTCTCTATGTTCGGGTTTGAGATAACAGCCTTTCTGAAGTAGCAAGAAAGGAGAAAATGTAGTGTTCTGTGTATAAACAAAATGAGACCGAAATGGTTTCGAGGGGATTTTAGATCGGCTTACGTGACCTTAACATTAACTTCTCGTGTTCATGTCTCTTCATTTTCCCCCTTCGGGCACGAGTACGGAGTCGTAATTTAACTATCAGATTTATAACACTGCCTGTGGCAAGAATCCTAAATACTGCTCTCATCACTGCATATATGTAAGTTTGTTTGAGATATCATATTTTGTAATTTAAAAAAATAATGTTGTTGTTATAAGGCAATATTCTTAATATCTAAGTTAAGTAACGCAATTTTCCACATATGGGTTAAGTTTTTATCAGTATAAACAGGTGGAGAATCCTAGCGTTTTAAAATTTCCTATAGTTTTTCATATCCAGGTAAGACGGATTTTTGTGGACTAAGAGGCCTGAAAGGAAATGGCCATAAGCAGCAATCACTATTACATCTGCTCTCTCCGTTCCCAGATGGATCCATACTATATTTTTGAATAAACGATTAGTGTGAATAAATGAAAGCTCTCAGCAGGTCTATCTTTATTGGTCGCTTGTGAGCCACTTAGACGTAATGTGCTACCTCGAACCTCGATTCAACTTATTTGACTAAACATTACTGCATTTCAATATATATTCAATATAAAATACAAAAATTAATTGAACACAATTTCTTACTTCATTTATGAGCCAAACAAACTAAACACATTGTTCATCCAACAAAAGTTAATTATTCTAATATATTTTATAAAATCTATAAGGCTATATTTTGACCATATATATCTCATTTGACACATTACAACATTTACGTTCTAGTATTCAGTTTTTCAGTTTAAATTTTTTATACCTTGGTGTATCTTTTCGTCGCAAAATTTCGGCACTCATCTCATCTATTTTCAAATCGGTCGGGTAGTCGAGGTTGATCATCCGTCTTTAAATTAGATTGTAGCGAGATAGCTTAATAACAGGAAGTGGAGGATGTTAAATGCATTTCCGCATGGTGAATGAAAGTAAGGACTGGCACAAGGACACTTTCCCTTTTACCATCCACGGCGTCCTTAATCTGCTTATGCGGACGAGAACTTTCTATTAGGCCGATTCCATTTTAATGGGAGCCATGATAGGATTGACAACCATTTTCACTATTGCCGTCTATTCCTCCCGGACTTTCGTAAAATTCGAAGTCTCGAGGAAGTTAGTAGTTTTGAGTTGTTTTTGAAACTAGCGGACGGCGAAAGCAGGCCTCCGACATGCAGCCTACAACACGATTATAGCCTTGATAAGTAGAAAAATACTCAGTTTACTACTCTCTAATACTCAAAAATAAATAGATACCCACCGTGAGAATTTTGTGTCACAATTTTCCCATAGTAAAACAGGTTTCAAACCAACTTTTCTAAAATGATAGAAATTATAAATAAAAAAACTGGAACAAAAACTATTTCAAATTTTCCAGATTTCAAAATTTTCCTTTGTTTCTGACTTTACAAACGATTTACTTTAGACATGTTAAATTCAATACTTGCATTCTACTGATGGTTTTGTTAATTAGAACCTTTTGGGAAGCTGGAACACAGTTGTTGCATGAATAGTAGATTAAGATAAGATTTGTACATATTCACTAATTCCGTGGTCCGCTTGACCAATTAATATATTACAAATAATTAAGGTTTTTTAGCTGAGATAAAAAAGTCAATGGCACGAGCGGGATTCGAACCCACGATCTTCGGCTTGATAGGCCGTTGCTCTACCATTTGAGCTATCGTGACCTCGATCCACTCGGACACCAACTTCCCATCTCAACCGCACCTTTTGAATTTTCCCTCCTTTTTGCCATTTTTCAAATGTCGTGTAATCGCGTTGGATTCTCGACGATAAATGAAATGGCCATTAAATTCACTAATTTCGTGGTCCGACCAATTAATATATTACAATTAATTAAGGTTTTTTTAGCTGAGAAAAAATTAATCCCATTGACTTTTTTATCTCAGCTAAAAAACCTTAATTATTTGTACATATTGTACATTACATAACATCACATATTGTAATTGTTTCTTCAAATTATTCCAAAAGATGAAATTGCAATGAGGGCCAGGACCAAAGTGGCCCAAAGTTTGTTACACCTTGTCTTGCTTGTCTGGGACGAACTACAAGTTCGGAAAACGTGTCAGAGAGGGGCTACGTGACTATGGAAATTGGTAAACGATATTGTCAAAATGTATAAAATATGTCTATTGATGCTGTCAGATTTTTTTCCGATCATTGAATTTTATAGAAAACGTTTCCGAAGTAAACACCATTCACAAAAGATCAACAGAGAGATTCAATATTTTCAGTTTAACTTTACTTTATTATACTACTGCGCATCATTTTTCTTACACTTTCTGACAAAATTGATTATAAAACGTTTCTGTTCGAAAAATAAGTTTTTTTTAATCATTAATACTAATGAGTAGGGTTACATAAAAGGCCGTCTGGGACGCATGCAAACTCTATGATTATAACGTAACCCTGACAACCGTCAAGATTAAAGAGGGACGGAATCAATACTAAATCGCCTTTAAGTCGGAAGCGTATCCGTTAAATTCGTTCATTGGGCCGTTTCAAACCAATCTCACCTAGCAAACTCAATTTCCCATTGGATTATATGCATAAAAAGCTTAACGGTCGCCTGTTTTCTTCTAGCTTACGTCAGCTTCGACTGCTGAGACTTAGGTCTAAAGAGCCTCGAAGAAATTGAATATCAAAACTCCCGACTCGAACATTCAGAATCTAGATAATGTCAGTGTACGTCTGTGTAAATAAAAAAGGGATGTATTTCCCGATCTTTCGAGTTAGAATACACAATTATCACAATGTTTGTGCCATAGAAATTCTTAAATGAAGTTAAACTGACACAAACTCCTTATGACATCAGAAGGTCAAGCAGACGTAATAGTTCAATCACGTAAAAATATCATGTCTCAATTAGACTGTGAATGTACATAAAATCTCCAAAACCTGAGAGAACAGAACAACGTGACAATATACAGTATGCCAAGACAGAAAGTATATCTGGGAAACGAAAAATCAGATAAACTGGCCAGATGAGGATCTGAAGGACCTATATGCCCGGAATACTTAGGGTAGTGAATAAAGAACTTATCCAAGATGGCGAATACATCACTACATATAAAAAGAAAAGAAATAGGACTAAAACTAGAGTGGTTACTTTTTTGCCCGTCAATGAATATTTGGTTTTTAGCACTGCATGAGTAAGCATAAAAGGTTACTAGTTTTCACACGTCAGGTTAAACAGTTGAGATACAAAAATGCTTGTGTTTTAGATATAATAATATTTTTTTAACTGGACAAAATAAACTGTAACCATCACTTTTGCAAATGATCCATAACAATTAAATCTTACAATACTCTTTTTATTAAATTCACTAATTTCGTGGTCCGCTTGACCAATTCATACATTACAATTAATTAAGGTTTTTAGTTAAGATGACAAAAAGTTAATGGCACGAGCTGGATTAGAACTCACAATCTTCGGCTAGATACGCCGCTGCTCTACCACTTGAGCTATCGTGGCCTCACTCTTTTTATTGTATTCTTTAACAATGAATTCAAGATAACGTGCTTTATAACCTTCATGTGCTAAACCATATTACGCAATCTTGTTAATTTAATTAGGGAAGATACCTGTTTATTAACAAAATTATGTTTTATAATAAGGTTTAAATGGCGAGGTTTCCGATGAACATCATGCCAAACTAGGTGGGATCGTAATTACATCGCTAAAGAGCTACGTTCCGCCTAATTTACGCCGAAATTACGTTCATAACCCATTGCTTGTTATTTTGTTTGGTAGAATATTTTCATTTAGTCATCTTTACTGCCTAATTAATGGCCAATTTTGAGAATCAGTGTCGATTTTAATATTTCTGCACCTGGTACTTTACAGCAGTATCCATATTAAATATATTTCAACTTTATGTTTACAAGAATTATTTAAACACTAATTTTTCATATCTTTATTAGTTAAAAAGTTACCGAAATTGTTTATACTTAATTATGCTTTAACGAGTGATTAAAGCCTTGTTCGCATTGTAGACTTTGTATATTATAATTACATTTCCCAAAGGAAGGATCCATTTTAGGAAAATGAATTATTTCGTTCTATACAAATCGTTATCAAAAGTTCGCGGCGGTTAATGGGGAAATAAAATAGCGCTTCAACAGGTGAGCCATATGAAAGTAAAGCACTCGAACCGAGGGGAGGGCGAGCAAGTTATTCCAAGCATAGAGACCTGGTGCCCTATATTCCAGGGAGCGAGTCGCAAAACACTTTCCTATTGTTCAAAGCCCGAGATCAAACAATACAGGTACAAAGCTCGGCCCATTAAAAGAGCGTGAGATTGCTCAATCTAGTGTTTCCGCGTACAAAGACCTGTTCCACAGCAGGCTTTCTTAATGGCAACTTCAAACTTCACAAACTTAATTGTGCGAAACAGTTTAGCGGCTATAGGCCATTAGTCGGATTATTTAATTGTGGCTAACTCACCGTCGTTTATGTATACATAATAAGGCGTCAACATATTTTAATCAATGATTTTGTTTCCTTTCTCTTTCCTTACTGTATACGTAAACCGAGTTATAATCAAAATACTAAACAAATTATACATAATATAAATTTAAATAATAAATTTTGTTAAAATGTACTAAACCCCGATATTTCATTTGATAAGAAAATATTTCACCTGATCCTCCCAAAGAAAGAAAACCAAATTAAATAAAAATCGATTCGGTTTCGTGGGTTCTTCTTTTCATTCTTTTCAATTAACTAATTTTTAAGTAAGGTATTGATTGAGATAAAAAAAACCCACAACCTTAGGCTAAATACGCCGCTGTTCTAACCACTTGAGCTATCGTGACTTCGATCCACTCGGACAGCAACTTCCCATCTCAACCCCACCTTTTGAATTTTCCCTCTATTTTGCCATTTTTCAAGATCGAGAAATCTATTTGATTCTCGGGGACAAATGAAATGACCACGGATAGCTTTAGTGAATTATAGTTCATTTTGTGTATTAAAACGATTAGGTTGCGTAGTCCGATTGACCAAATAACATCTTTCAAATAATTAATCTTTAAGTAAGGTATTGGATGAGATAAAAAGTCAATGCCACGAGCGGGATTCGAACCCACGACCTTAGGTTAAATACGCCGCTGCTCTACCGCTTGACCTATCGTGACTTCGATCCACTCGGACACCAACTTACCATCTCAACCCCACCTTTTGAATTTTCCTTTTTTTTTGCAATTTTTCATACGTCGTGTAATCTATATGATTCCTGGCGACAAATGAAATGGCCACGGATAGCTTTAGTAAAGTACAGTTCATTTTGTGTATTAAAGCTATTAGGTTGCGTAGTCCGATTGACCAAATAATATCTTTCAAATAATTAATCTTTATGTAAGGTATTGGATGAGATAAAAAGTCAGCGTCACGAGTGGGATTCGAACCCACGTCCTTAGGCTAAATACGCCGCTGCTCTATCGCTTGACCTATCGTGACTTCGATCCACTCGGACACCAACTTCCCATCTCAACCCCACCTTTTTTAATTTTCCCTTCTTTTTGCCATTTTTCAACTTTCGACTCTGACTTTTTTATCTCAACCAATACCTTACTTAAAGATTAATTAATTGAAAAGAAATTAAATAATACTCTTGAAATAGTACATCGGAAGTTTTATATTTTTAATTAGTACTTGTCCATTTGATCTCTTTGTATATTTTAGTCAACATGTTGCACGTTACAATTAATGTAACTAATGAAATAAAACTGAAATCATTTTTTATGCCCGAAGCGTTTTCAATAAAAATCAATTTTTCCTTAAAATTGTTGTATTCTTTATTATTTTATAATTTACCAACTATAATTTTGTAAAATAAGTGTATTGCTTATGATTAAAAATGCAAATTTATAACTTATGTTGATAAATTGTAAGTCTTTGAAAAAAGCCTTTACCACCTCAAAGGCTGTTTTACACGCAATACATAGCGGTGTTGCCGTATGGTATCACGCCGTGCTCAAGGCGGTAAATCGCGATTACGTCCCTAAGCCTGTAAATAAATTATGGGTGACGACATTGAGCCAATGATATATCAGTGACACAGTTATTAAAAAAATGCCGATAAACGGCAACTCTTTCTCGTCCTGAAAATATTAATTCTGTCTAAATAAGTTGGCAAGAATTGTACTAATAAACAGTTTATTAAACATTCGAGTGGATTTTTTGGAACTGAGATAAAGAAAAAAAAATTCTATCTTTACCGACTAGTAAATTCTAAGCCTCTAAATATTTTAAAGCAATTGTAAACCAACAAGGAAACACGATAAAGGAAAAAGTCGCAAATAAGTAAGAAAGTTAGGAAAAAATGTTAACACGACTACCACGGCACACTGCCGCTTTTCGACGGCTCGAAACTAACAACATCAATTACAAGGAGCACACAGACCTGCGTTTGCTCTCCCTTTGGCCCATTAATTATATATCACACTTGTGCACACTACCCTACCCCTTTCTAAAATATCAGCCCCCCCAACCGTTTCCAATTTTTAATAGAAGAGGAAAAACTAAATTCACCCATTATGTAACAACCTTCATAAACTTATTACTTTTCAATCCGACAGACTCAACATTTTCTGTCAAATTATATAATGATAATTGAACAATACAGCAAAAACTCAATTTTTTGTTTTTAAATTGTAACTACTGCACAAATTGAGAAAGATGTAACATTTTCTGAAAAATCCCGTCAAAACGTGCATGTTGATTAAGAAAACATGAAAATTATAAACAAAAATGAATTTCCTCACAAACCTGATTAATATTCATCATATGGGAATAATGATAAAACAACATTCGACACAATTTTGGTCGATATTAACAACTGGCAAATACAGATGTGTTATTTTGAAGGCTAACAATTAATTACCATTAACGCTTATATGGGTAAATATGTTAAGTGAATTGCAAATTTGGGCTCGAGTTATCTACGCTATTCTGCCCCTATTTTGCTCTGAGGCAATTATGGAAAACTGAATTCGGCAAATCAGTACAACAAAATATTATTAAATTAAAGTTGGTTTTTATATATACATAATATTACATTTGTCTCTTCATTTAAACATTTGTAAAATGTCTATCATGATTTAATGTGATTAATTATTTACTTATGATTTTTTTATGGTTTTAATAACTAACAAATTTTAAAACAACTATTCTGCCCCTATTTTCTTCTGAGGACAATATGGAAAACTGAATTCGGCAAAACAGTACAATATATATTCAATAAACAAAAAATTTATATTCACAATATATATTCGACAATACATATATTTAACGTGTGTTTTTATATATACATAATGTTACATCCTAATTTATCTTTGCATTTAAACCTTTGTAAAATCGCAATGATGTTTATCATGATTTACTAACTAACAAATTTTTTTAAAACTACTATTCTGCCTTTACTTTCCTCTGAGACAAATATGGAAAACTGAATTCGGCAAAACAGTAGAATATATATTCAACAAACGACAATATATATTTACAATATATATTTACAATATATATTAACAATATATATATTCTTTTAATGTGTGTTTTTATATATACATAATATTACATCCTAATTTATCTTTGCATTTAAATATTTGTAAAATGGCAATGATGTTTATCATGATTTATAGTGATTAATTATTTATTTATGATTTTTGTATGTTTTTAATAATTAACAAATTTTAAAATAACAGTGATTGGGACAAAGTAAGTTATTTTTAATTGAAACATAGTAATTGTCTTAGTCCCATAGGAACGATTTGATCCTGCCTAGCGGATATTTTTAAAGATATACTCTATGAGGATATTTTCACTTGGTTGTCAGGTAGGTAAATTCTAAGTAGAACATAATCAAAATAATGTCCCTTTCATAATTAGAATCATTACAAGCATTGGATGTTAGATAATTTAAAAAAAAATTAATTTCAATAAGGCATAAATACAGGTTTTGTTAAGAATTTTTCATTATTTTTAATCGCTGAATGCTTTCAGTGATCATTCGATTCTCGATGTGGTGCGAGAAGCAGTGAGTATTTTCAAATCAGCCAGGAAAGAAAGCTTTTGTCCTAATGGAGTCCCAGAAGGGAATTATGTTGGAAGGTTGCGGCTCCTCTGCTTTTTCCTTCCTTCTGGGCCTTAATGGCATCTGGAAACCAATAACCGCTCGAATCAACTAAGTGACGATTCAACATCAGGTGAGTATCAAATAAGACGGGTTTAATTACTTCCTATTTGCTATGAGAACGACGCGTGATTGATAAAAAGGATTATCCTCTGGGAATTCTGTACCATGTTTTAAACGGTCCAATGACTAAGTGTGTTCGTTGACAGATTAGGCGATACGACTGTGCGGAAAACAGAATGTTACGGTTATCCGAAATATTTTTCAACCTAAAATGTACACGCGAGATTCGCGGGAATGGCAGCGAAAGAGGACGTAAGAAAGATGGAACGAGCGAGCGAGAGAGAGAAAACGAAAGATAGATTGATGGATAGATAGATAGAAAAAAAACACTGTTTTAAATGGAAAAAACCATAAGGTTTTAATGAAACCTATACGTGATGAAAATATTTTATTTATGTATCGGTTTTTTATGATATATTAAAACAGTAAGAGTAAAATTGAACATCAAGAGTCAACAACAATGAAAAGAAAACAGTATTATAAACAGTTACTAAACTAAAATTATATTAACAGAACTCGATTTATTTGAGTGAATTTACCAGTTTTTTAATAAGGGAAACATTTGTGTCTACATGAAAACATGAATAAAACCTTAGTTTATATAAAATATTGGTTTATGTAAGGTTCCAATCTTCGTACAGGTCATTAGTATTTTTTCTCTATTTCGAATGTAAATATAATGCATGATATGAGTTAAAACGTTCCAAATTTTTTTTTGAAATGTTCCTTTGGTACAATAGCTAAAGGTCGTCCACGTACTTAGTTAAAACTCCTATGGTGTAAGGGAGTTGGAATACCAACCATTCTAACAAATCGGTCATCACCAAATCCAGAATTGGGGATAATACCCCTCCCATGGCGACACCATTTTTCTGCTTATAAACATCATCTACGAATTTAAAATAGCCAGTCATGGATGTGTTGGAACATATCTCAAAAGGTAAACTTGGAAAGCACTTTTCCAACTCACCCCATTTCTAATGTACCATATACGTGATAAGACTCAATGGCACTGAAGTAAATAATGATTCTACGTCAAAGGAAACAACATCATTTTCGGTTAAGGTTAAATTTTCGAGTTTCAAATTTAGCTCAAGTGGATTTTTCACAAACTTATTATTTAATGTTAAGCGGCCCATAGACGGTCAATATTATTGTACAACATAGTTTGCACAATAATGTGACAGTTGCCCCTTAACGTTCAATAATATTGTACAAAATTTTGTTTGTGCAATGAACTTGAATAGTTTGATATTGAAGTTTGTGCAATATTTTCCATTTGTTGATACTTCACAAACTGACTGATATTGCGCAATAATGCCAACAGACGGTGCAATATTTTCCAGGTTGTACAATATATTTTCAACTTTTCGTCAATCATGCTTTCAATTTCGTCTACACACGATCAATTAAATTGCACAACCCAAAATATTGAGCAATAATATTGATCGTCTATGGGCCGCTTTAGGACTACCAAAACTTCTTGTACCCATTTTGATAAATTGTAGGCAGGAGATTGAACACATGAAACAATAGGGCGAAATAGTACATCCGATTTATGGACTTTCGGGAGTTCATAGATTTTGGGCCGAACAGTTGTTTTTATGCAAGAGCCTTTTGCCATTGAAATTAAATTTACATTCACTGACTTAAGTTTGTTATTAATATTTGGTAATTTTCAGTAGGATCCTCACTCCAAATTTCATATTTATTTCTTTCCTTAAATATTTGTTACCAAAAAATATTTTTCCGATCAGAATGATTTTAGCATATGATTTTAATATTTTTTGTTTAGTATTGTTTTAATATGAAAAGCAGCATTATTTCCCTAGATAATTAAGCTCTATGATAATATAGCATAAACTATGATGAAAAATTTCAATTTTTCAAAGTATAAAGAACAATACACTAAATATTTAAAAGATGCTCAAACATTTTGGACGCATTCAATTTCATGTTAAATTACTGACAACTTCACATTTCTTGTTTATTATTTCGGTTTTATTATCTAATTTGTGTTAAACTAGACATAATGTTAATTTAACAACGTGATACGAACGGACACTTAAATATAAAAATTTAGATAAACTGCAAAAAAAATAATTTAGTCTACAATTTAACTGTACTATCAAGCATTTAATTTAAAATCGTTTAACAAATATTTAAATATGCAGTTAAACGAAAAAGTCTAAAAGAACTTGCTAAACTGAACCAAATTTAATTTATGCCGCCAGATTCAATAAAGAATTTTTATCGTCATAGAAAATTCTTTTAAACCATGAAACTTTTAAGACTATTTCTTAATCATGAAATTAAAATTTTGTAAACGAAATAATATTTATTATCAACTGAAATTATAACAAAAAACCGTCTTAAATTTTTCCAGTGGCCTCATAACGAAATGTTTATTAAGAAGAAGTGTAATAGGTGAATTAGGGAATTTTCTCAGGGTTAAACAATTTTTTATGTTCTAATTTAACCTGTATTACTTCCATTCTTTCTACCCCACTAAGGACGAAAAATTATAAAAATGCAAATTTACGGGGTAAACTTGATAACGTAAAAAAGTCCTCCATCTTCCAATTTCTTTAGTGATTTATTAAAAACCGCCGGCTTACAAATCTTTCACACCTCTCTGCCTGCATCCCCCAAATACTTTAACGTAACGGAATTATTATGATCTTAATTTATATTGTTCAAAGTGGTACTGGTTGCCATAAAAGTCAAATAAATAAAATTACAATAAAAACACATAGACGGTAGTTTGGTTTTTAAATTATATTTCTTTAAGTATATAAAGCAAAACAATAATTAGAAATAAACGATTTAAGCGTTGTTTTGATAAAATCGATTTTTACTTGGAATTTACTTAAAGTATTAAAAAAAAACTAAAACGCCTTTGATTTATCACTAACAACAACTTCATCTTTCTTTTCAAGCAAATATGTCACGTCACTGTTAATCTGATGTAATATTATTTATACACTAAATTCACGAAAGAATTTCTACTGCAACTCACGAATGCTTTTTGCTTTCCTTCTTGTGTAACTTTCATTACTCTTTCTCCAGGGCTGCCAATCATTTGAGTGTCAGGAAGATTGACGAGATGGAGAGATTGAGAGAAGGAATGAAATGCTTGCGTCAACAGGTCCCAACAAAGTTGTTATAACTCTCTTTTTCTGCACCATTTGCTTTAGAAGAAGTGGAACTTATTGATCTAGTATTTACTAACTAATTCACCAAATAAGAAAATAAAACGTAGCACTTCGTTAAAAAAATTATGTTAGAATTAAAAAAAAAACTTTAAAAAAAATTCATACTAGAAATATTACTTATGTTTCGTTTAAAACAGAATCAAGGTTAAATTTTTTAATTCTGTACATAACGATTTAAGAGCAAAAAAGAGGTAGTTTAATGATAACAGTGAATCACAAAATTACAATCTACGTTCATTTTTAATGGCAGTAGTTTTATTTCGACGCGTCTTTTGCTATTTCTGCCCGAAACTATCCTGTATCTTAAATATTAAGATTTTTTAACTATTTTACTATTTTTAATTTTTTAGACTATTCAGATTAATGATTATTTGCTATGTTAGTTATTCATTAATCTTTAAAATTACTTATTTTTGAAAAATCTTGGTTTAACGGCGACAGCGAATGGCCAAGTCGATAGTGCATTCGACGCATTTGGCACGATAACAGTTGTTAGTTCGGATCCAACAACTACTTTAACGAGACATTTATTTAAGATTCATTTAAACAAATATTACTTATAATAAAAGTGACATAAAGACATGTCATGAGACATAAGGCATGAGAACATAAATTTTTTATCTATTATAATTTTTAACCCTTACTACCCAACTGTTGCCAAGGGCCAACACCAATTTTAAATTGGCTAATGCATCTTTCCGATCGGTATGTATTTTTTACGATGTGCTTAGCCACATTCTATGATAAAGTTTTAAAGTCTTATCACATCAGGCACGCCTTTTAATAGGTTTCATTTCCGGTATTCACACCTTTCCAGTCAAGTGGGATTTTCTTTGACCTCCTTGGGCAAGTAAATTATTTTTTATATCAATTTTTAACTAACAGAAATTACGTTCGTAATTATCTAACATATAAGTATTGGAAAATGGCGAATTGGCGAATGTAAAATTTATTGGGAATGAATAACACCTTTTGAAACGCCTCGGGTCAACGTTGGGAGTTAAATGGAACGATTTCAGTTGTTATAAAATTTCCTTGAATTTTATTCTGTTATTATTTCTCTTATTCGTAATTTTGAAAAAATGAGGATTTTTATGGCTGTGTAGTTACGAAAAATTAAAGAATAATTATTTGATTAGAACAACTATACAATATACTAATGTTAATGAACATTTGTTTTTGTAGTTATTATAATTGTTCGTCTATGTTTTACGATGACGCTTATTAAAGCCCATTGGAGGGGAATGAGTGTTCAGAAGTTATTTACCAAATACTCGCCGAAAAGGGTTTAAAAAATTTCGATGGTGATGATGGTATAGAATACTAGATCGATATCTTCCTCGAGAAAAGAGTACCAATAAAATTTAGTCTATATTATCAGGTTAAACAGACCGATTTGTCCAGTTTTATGTTTGTACTTTATATTTGTATATTATTGTACATTGTATATTATTTGTTATTCAAAATCGCTATATCATTTTGTAACCCGATTTGTGTAATTGATACAAAAAAGTAAACAAATAAAAAATGTTATTTCATTCTCTTGAGCAACGCAGATCTCTTGTATCCGCAGGGTAAATTTTCACATTTTTAAAATAGTGAGTCACAAAAACTGACAAATAAATTCAACCATCTTGTGACAGCCTTACAAGATTTGTTTAATCAAATAATAATTTGAAGTTGAAAGGGTTGAAACTGGACAAACTAGTAAAACTATTAATATTACATTGATAGTCTACAGTAAATTAGTTTTTCCTCTCCGGAGGACGCCTCACCAAACTCCGCAAGAGGAAGCCCCCCGACCCACCCCGAAGCAGTAGATTAGTATTATCCACATGTCTTTACTAGTATATTTAATTTCATTCGGAAATCTGGGAAGCAGGTTCGTAGGGCTTGATCTTTTTAAGACGTCTTACAGAGTGTTGTTGTCCCTTTATCCAGCTTGCTGTGATGTTTGAATGCCCTGAGAGACGGGATTTATGCTTTAGGGCATATGTCGTAACCTCAGTAATGATGTCACGTATTCTTACATTATGATAATATCACTCTTCGTACATACACAGAGGCATCAACCATGTTCTTTGATTATTTGTTCTGTAATTTTTGTAACAGATTTACGTTACACTTTTTTCCACAGATCCACTTTTGTAACCATATATCTACATCTGCTTAAGGATTTGATTGTTACTATTTTTCTTCTGGATTGACAATTGGGGATTTATTCCAGAAAACAATCAGTTGCCTATTTTTAATTGAGCAAGTGTGTTTGGATAAATATATTTTTAAAACGTGAAAAATTAATTATGGAGGCCATCACCGTTTTTTGATAAAAATGGTAATTTCATAATTAAAACTGATTTTTGTAATTATTTTAACAGCGTCAGCCTCACGGGTGCATGAACGAACATGTATGCTCCTCTGCTAGTTGGACAAACTTGATTTTGTATGTCTCCCAGGTCACCACTACCCGAAAATTCTTTGTATGTAACGTAATTTTGTGAATTTTTAACGAATGCTTTATAAAAATAATACTTTATAGTTAAATTCAATAAATTTATAGGGGTAACCAATTGAGAATATGCTATTATAACGTTTCAAAATACAACTTCTCGCTTGGAGAGATTTTTCAACTCGTGAGATTTACCTAGTTTCCCAAATAAAATCACGTCGTTGGGTCCTTCTTTGAGATATGCGGTATCGCGCTCCCGTTTGCTGGTCGCGGGTTTGTCTTGTGATTTTATGAAAGCTTTGAACACAAGCTATGAAAACAGTTTAATTTTTTTTAAAAATAAAATGGTATCTCCCTTAGAGTTGAAGCATCTCACTACTTTAAAGTGGGGAAACTGGAAGGAGGTTTGTTTGAAGTTAATTTCACTGTCATATTGATGGTTTACCGGAACCACCTCGCCAATGACCACTTCCTAATCCATACAGGCTTACGGGTGTTTTACCACCACGACAGTGACCTTCTCATACCTTACCCAACACTCACACACACACACACACACACATACAGAGAGAGAGAGAGAGAGAGAGAGAGAGAGAGAGAGAGAGAGAGAGAGAGAGAGAGAGTGAGTGAGAGAGAGGGAGAAAATATTTATTACAAAATACAACAAAATTATATGCATTAAAATTATAATCAAATGTAAATCTAGTTTTTTTTAAATTAAAATGCCAAATTTTCATCCAGAATATATAAACTTAATTTTAAACTGTTAAAAAAAATATTCATTTCTCTACTCACATTTGTTTTACCTTGATAAATAAAGTAAAATTTCTGTAATTTTGCTTGGTCAAAGGGTGAGATTGAAAATGTGTACAGATCGAGTGATTATGTGTGAGATAAAGGTCCGAAAGTTCATTTAATTAAAGTCAAAGTTAAATCAAATAAATTTTGGATTTGGATTTACATAGGCTCAAATCCGCACATGTACGTATATACCTACAAACATGTGCCGAGTTAAGAATATTCTCTTCTCGTATCCACCGGCAATTCCAGCTTTTACTATTTACAGTAAACTTCCAGCAGACTCGAGAATCGCACATCCGCAAGTTGGAAGACCGGGCTTAAACCTCAGTCTTATCCGTCCAGCCACTGAGCCAACGACCCATTCGTACTAACGTTCATTCTTAACTACATTCACTTCTGTAAACAAAACATTTATTAAATTAGGGGAATAGAGTACCCGATTCATCATGCTATACTGATATTATTGTCCATAATTGAGGGTCGATGGGATACTTGATATTCCGCCATCAAACCTCTCACATCACACATGCGCGCTAATAAGTACATTCTTTCTCAACACAAAGTAGGCACACACCACTACTATTACAATACTACATACAATAGAACACCGGGGGGGGGGGCCAATGGTTTGGGCGTTGTCACGGCGCTCATAACTAAGATAAAGGTCCCGGGTTCAAATCCAGCGGCCCTGCATTCGAAACCGACATACTTACAAATAAGCTTTTTTTCAAAAACACTGGCACTTTGAAGGTTTATATGACCTCTGCTGTTGCGAACCTTCGTAAATAAAAAACCTAAGTGCTAGCTGCCGTGCTCAAACAAGATTCTCAGTGGCATTCCTGTCCGCCCTCTGTATGGTGGCAAGGAATTGCAAGGAATTAGATGGGACAATTCGGGCACGCCTCACTTTTCTTTGCATGCCAGTTACATACGCGGGCTTTGGCAAATTAATTGATTTAAAAAAGTTTATGAGTTTAACGGTACATTAAAAGCGCTAATTCCGAATGAAAAACAAGATAATGTTATATTTGTGGGAAAATTTTTACGGATAATGATCACAGCCTTCAATTTTAGTCACCTCAATGGAAGCTACATTGGAGGAGCTCATAATTCGTATAATTCTAAATTAAAGCCTCCAGGTTTATTTCGATTTTCATACACAATTTAAGCAAATATGATAAAAATTTTGTATAAAAGCTTTAGACATAGATGGTAATAGAATTTAAATAGTGCCCAACTCTGAGGAGGTGTATATCATTTTCTCAAAACGAATAAATGGAATAAGAATTCGTTTTGTAGGTTCGTACAGATCATTGTCCAAGAGTTTACGATCGTTAGCATATAATCTGACTCGTACTCAATTTTACAATGTTAAAATGTTTTTTTAAACAATAATTTGTTGAAATTTGTTACTAGAAATGGTATTTATTGTTATGATGTTATTGTATCGGTCTGAAAAATTTGAACATCCATTTCTTCCGGCAAAGTATCACGTTTTACTTTTTTTGTCAACCTGCGTCTGATGAAGATTACCAACAGGCTTCTAATGTGTGGATAAATTTCATAAAAAAATTTACGTGAATATTTAATCCTCTATCTTCAAACTGAAGTTTTAATATCAGTCAACGTTTTATTATCATCGATGTTTGCACGAGAATATTTAAATGAATGCTGCATATTGACGGCGCCAGGATTAGACTGGGATGCAGCGCTCAAACATACTGATGTTGGATTGAATTGCTAAATATTATGTTATGCATGTGATGATCGATAGAGGTATGTCAAGTGGGGTAAAACAGGAGATTGCAAATAACCAATATTTACCGTTATACGATAATACGAAAGAAACTACATTTTTATATTTTAACGTTAACTATCAATTTGGGTATGGTCCAAATAAATTATATCTACAAACATTATCGAGGAAGGCGAAATGGGTCCGATTATGTTTTTCGAAGCACATGTCAACTACCCTCAGGATTTACATAATAATCATAAGGACCTCACTTTCTTACAGGAAACAAAAATCCCACCCCATGGAAATTGTAAACGAATAATAACAACCTAGAACATAAAAAATTATTTTGTTCATTACATAAATTAGAAACATCCATTCGTTTTGTTTGAAAAATTAATATGATTCATCTTATTCTTAGAATCAAACAAAAAAAATGATTAAAAGGTTATAGTGAATGTAATGTTAAAAAAGCAAGTTGGCTAAAATTAATTGTGAAAAGCCGCTTAAATTGATGATAAACGAAATTTTCGGAAAATCTGTGGAAAATGTCAGAGTACTAATGAAAATGAAGTTGGTGAATAACGAAGCAAGAGTGAAAAATTAATAGCAAAACCAGCTTTTAAAACCAAAAAAATTTTTTTTTCTGAATATTTGTGCATTGTTCACTGATTAGAGAATTTATATTTTTAAATAAACCGATATTTGTGGGTATGGTGATTCTCAATTCATGAAAAACTCGAATGGACGATTTCCACTACCAAAAATAGTGACTAAATACATGTAAAAACGGTGACGATTTCCGGCAAATAATTTTACATGCAAAATTCAAACATATAATTATCCAAATATCCTTGGTCAAACCCTCTTTTTTCAAAACTTACGGACCCACAACCGGCGTTTTTCCTCTACTTACAAAATTTGTTTTCGTTGGTGACAGGGCACTGATGTAAAACAGTTGAAGGATTGTCCCTGAACGTCCTAAGGAACACCATCTCCTTTTTCTAAATGTTCGTAAAAGTCTCTGTGTGAAAAACATGTATTTATTACGATTATAACTGTAGAACACAATATTTCACTCATTTCTGTTTCATTATTGATTTATTTCCCAACAGTAAATTTATCTTGTAAGCTAGTTCATTTAACATTATACATTTTACATTAGAGCGGACTGACCCATTTGCAGAGGATGATTTGAAAAGCGTGAGTATTTAATCATGCAGGCTACAATGCGCATGGTGCATTTATATCTTAAATAATTTACTTTATTTTGTTAACTTTAGCTCTTCAAAGGTCAGCTTGAAAATTTATCTCTGAAATAAAACAAATTAACGATTCTAACAATCAAAAGAACGAATTTTACTTAAATTTATTTACTGGTTTTTTCTTAATAACGCCTTAAAAGCAAATCCAATAAATGCAATAAATAGTTAAAATTTAATTTGTCAGGAAAGGATTTTCGTATGTTTTGTTGAATTTTCGTTCAAATCATCACAATTAAATAATTTTTATTAATAGTCATGAATTTCTGTTTTCGTTCAATCTGGTTTCCATTAAAATAATTTAATTATTATAATGACAAAAATGTATACAGTTTGCAATAAACCACAAAATATGCCCGTCTTTTCCTTTGAGTATATATTGTAATTAATTAGCAACACTGTTTCAATTGTGGCGTTGAAAATAATGTGAAAGCTATATTTTCTCATAATCTTAATAAAGGATAAGTGACAAATCATAAAACGTGGTACCAAAGCGCTTAATCTATATATATACATATTTACATAAAAATCGTTAATATAAAATAAGGAAATCAAAATCTTTTTGGTCTGCTAAGCAAGCTCTTTTCGAAAATGTTTTTACATAAAAATCGAAATAAAAATTATAACAAAATTGATAACGAATTTTGATGATGAAAGGATGAATGAATGAAGCATACACACACGCGCGCGCGCGCGTGTGTGTATGTGTCTGCGCGAAGATAAAGTAAAATATCTGTTGGAATCTATCAGTGCCTGCCCTTTCATTGGAATCGAATTAATTAGATTTTTAATAACGATAACAGTAATTGTATCCCTCTCATATAATAAAACTTTACTAAATTTTTTACCTTATGTTTTTGTATAAATTGTATTTGTAAAAATAAAATCCAAAAATATTCTAATATGAATATAAGATGCATGCAAATGTGCAGTTTGAAGAGCAATTTGTTGCATTATGGGTTTATTATAAATTCCCAGTTCTCTAGTTTTGTTGGCCTTGTGAAAAAAAAAACTCCAATTCGGATACAATGGTGCAAACTAATTTTTGCGACTATCTGATACCAATATAAAATTTAAAGGATATGATGCCCTCCCTAACAACCCCTCCTTTTGTAAGCTATACATTCCCCCAGATATGTCTCCACCATGCTTTATGGTATATGTAACATTTAGCTCTTTAAGTTCTTGATTTGGTTTCTGCCGGATATTTTTCCTATATCTTTCAAAAGTTCAAAATACTTATTGGTAAAAATTTTCCTTTTAATACTATGCATGCATAAATCGAACTTTTGTGTATATTTTTAGTAGTCAAATTACTCTTTACTGTGATTATGAGGAAAATATTGTCTATGCAAATTATTGTGTACATATGTGGAAGACGCCTCCGAACTGATTGATATCAACTTCACTCTAATGCGATACATGAACCAATCCGTTCGGTACATCTTGCAGCGTTTGCGATCGATTTTTGAGCGTGTCTGCTTTCAGTGCTCAAAGTTGTACTTCTAACGCTGGAGATATCGAAAACCAAGGCATGCTCAAGCATTCCGACTGCATCGCATTATCCAGATCCACCTTCTTCCAACTGCAACTAGCGCGAGTTTCTGAAAACAGAGGTTCTGCAAATTACAGAATCCTACAAAGTTTCAAGAACTAAAGAGAAATCACCGTCGATGCCAAGAGTGTGCGGCCATTCCGTCTTGAATCAATTCAAAGTAGGTTACATATGCGAGGTGGATGTGAAAGTTAAAGATCGTACGATGTTTATCCTTGGTGCCGTAAATACACATCACAAAGCAGCTGCCTAAGATGTCCAGTTTTTATATTTATCATCCAATCCTGACATATTACTTTACAAACGTATCATCGTCGAAAATTAGTCGGAAAACGTCATTTGTATCTATCATTGAATATCTGTTTTTATTAAAATAAAATTTGGTGGTTAAAATAAAATACCTCTCGTATTTATTTCCATACCATACGCTAAAAGCGACTTGTTGACACAAACGTTTCACGTTAAATGGCCGTGTCCCCTGTCACAGACCAACCTGATTTTTTTATTCCTTGATATGTTTTTGAGCTAGAAAACACAATTTGTAAATATAATATAAACATTATAAATGCTCCAGAAATAGAATAATTATAGTATTTTATGATAATAAAAACAATGCAATAAATTAATTTAAACAAATTGTAATTATTTAAGTTATGAAACAATAATTTAAAATATTTGAAAAAAAAATTGAATATAGGGTCGGTGGAGGAATATCAAATATTCCACCGACCAAACGGATTGAGTGCATTGTATGAATGTATTTATTTGTATGAATGTAGTGTATGAAAGGGTAAATAGAATATAGACATAGTTGGGGGTTGAAATGACCTAGATGTCGCAAGCCCCAGTCAAAAAAAAAAAAAATTAAAAGTTTGTAATTGCAGTTTTAATAAATGGTTTTTATTGGTATGCTGTATTAAAGTTCGTTCTGTAAAGGTGACAGTATTTTTTGACCTTCAATTCAAAACTACACTAAATTTTGTTCTTAATCATTAATTTTTTTAAAATTATATTAAAATTATTTTATCTGGGTTTAAAATAACACTTTGCCAAATTAAAATAATACTTCTTGCTTTATTTGTATTTCCAAATAATGACTATTTGACTGATAGTATTTCTGACGAAGTTTAGATAAATTTTGTACCCTTATCGATATCAATATGATTCAGTCTATCAATTCTAACATTTTTGTGTAAAAACCTTATCAATAAAGATTATTTTAGTTGTAACGTTTTTGTAAAGAGTCTTTTTCCATAATTTAATTAATCAAAGTGGACAATAAAAGAATATTCAAGTACTTTTATTGGGAAAAATTTCTATTATTTTTTCTTATTTACTAAATGTTAATATTGATACGAAATAAGAATTATTTCTGCAAAGGGCCGTTAAGGGTATACATCCGTTGTTGATATACAAAGATGACCCGAGGGTGTACCTAAATACACGTGGATATTGATGGCTCTACAGGTAGTATAAAGAGGAGTGGCAGGTCGTCCGTCTTTGCCGGGCAAACCAAGGCACAGGCAATTACCTACTTTCCGAAAATCCACCACTCTTTCCTCCAATTAGACCACTTGTGCTTCGGAACAAAAAAAGATTTGAGTTAAAAAAAGTGAGTGCTACCATTCTTTTCTGACCATATTATATGCATGGTTACGAAGCAATTGGTCCGTTTGTAACATTTAAAACGTTTCTTCAACACTGCACGTTTTTAAAAAATAATAATCTATTAAAAATGGGTTTAATTTTACTAAACTACAAAGAACCAAGTTTTGAGATCGTCTTGTGAAATGGCATATTTTGTTTTACAAGTGCTTTATTGTAAAATGAAATTTGTAAAATTTGAACAATGTTTATAAATCCCAGACCCTGAAGATGATCTCAATAAAGTTCGAAACGTTGGCACGATAAAGAAGATGTTTTCCTAAAACCTACGCCACACCAGACCACATCTCACGATCTCTGAATAATCATTATACCTTATATTAATTAAGTAAAGAAAATAATATTAGTAAGTTAAGTAAAGTAAAGTCAAGTAATTCGTTGCAGTCAAGAGGCTCAATGTCTAACCAACTGATAGATGTGGCTGACTAGAGTTTGGAACCACATTACAATTGTTTTCAAAATTAACATACACTAAAAGGTAAGACTTTTATTTTGTAGTTCATTTCAAACTATATGTACTTTAAACCTTATATTAAGTAATAACATTATTTTAATTCTAAACTAAATTAAACGCGATCGGATATTCCCCAGTTTAAATATAAATAATTTAACTATGCTGGTTTAAAAGAAAGATCACCCAAACAACGAAAAACCTTTAGTGTTATTATTACATTCCTGTGCAAAACATTTTGACAAATTATAATTTATAATGCACATTATAATTCCATTTTTTATTCATACGATTATGGATAAAGCGTATTTTCAAATTAACCTGTTTATATATTTGTAAGTTAAAAGTGAAAATAATGAAAATGTACACCACAAAAACACTTTCAAATCAATGTATTCAAATTTATTCAAATTTAATGAAGTGACTAAAACGTTATCTTGCATAATTATTTATAGCTTTACATAATCGAGACAAACGGACATTATTGTTTGTTTATTTTTAATTTTTCAAAGATTTTTCAATTTTAAAAATCAATTTTCAAAGGCATTTCAATTTTATTCTATTTTTTCTTTAATTTCATAATAATGGAAAGGGCTCTAGCTAAGAAATAGCATTACAGGTTAAAATTACAATTGAACCATCCATTAAGTGATTGAAAGGCAATGTCGCTTACTATTTTTCCTAAGGAGGTAGCTATTTTTTATACAGGTAAGTCTTGAATAATCCAAAAGAGACTTTAATTGACATAGTCAAAAACTTAACTACAAATTAGCATTTGACCTGATGTGTCATTTTTTGACATAATGATCATCTAAATAAATTTTAATAGTGTGTTAAGGAAAAATAACTAAAATGGAATTATTTTATTTTTAAAAACATTAAAAATTGCCACATAAAATTATAAAATATAGTTGCCAATATATGATTAAAAAATCACATAATTCTCACGCAAATGACAAAATGAGCAAAAATATTGCTAGAACTCATAAAACTCTCACGTTGTGTTAAAAATAAAAGTTCAGATTGAAAATGTTTGGCTGGAAGGCTGGACAGTGTTTGAATAACTGACAAACTATCCATTAATTAATTTAAGATTGTGTTGAAAGGCCGACTACTTGTAGAACGTCTTGGACAAAATCGCTTATTAACAAATGAATTTACACTCTGAGGGGTTGTTTTCGAGTTGAAAGTAGCTTTAGTTTGGCCAAGTTGCGTTCTTCGGGCACGCCCTCTATTCGCTCAGTTGTTGACATAATATAGCTGTAAATTACTTGAAGTAAGTACGTTAACTGTGCTCATTACTTAAATACTCGGGGAAAATAGGAAAGCCTTGTGACACCCTGGCCCCTCGTGTAGCGTCTGTTATGATTAAGCCGTACAACCAAGTTCCCCTCAACTTTGATAATGAGCATTGTGTTCTCTGGCAACTTTGTTACGCATATCTGTACTCAAGTTCATCTCTTATCTTTAAGTCGGGCATTCTTCGCCCATTTCGTCCGTTCTTAGCACAGTTGAAAACATTCAGATTTAATCAGCAGGTATATTACACCATTGCGTTCCGAGAGTAACAATTTTCGACTATTAAATACGTGTTTAAATTATTATGAATGAGCTTTGCAGAGCTTTTGCAGTAGCCATCTATCAAATGTTAACTTAACGTATATGAACATGGTTATTGTGCAATTGTTTTTAGGCTTTCAGTTCCAATCCTTTATAACTTATGGAAGTTAAAGTTGTTTTTGTAAAAGCATACTCTTACGGTGCAGCACCTGCATTATATTAACTAACTTTTAACTGAGACATTTTCTAAAATTGAAGAAATAACAAGTGTTAATCATATTTCATGCCTCTTTCTGCCTTTATATCTGACTGACTGTCCGTCGTCTTCGTCTCTTGGTTTCACTCATTCTTCCTCTCTCTTCCAACTCCAAAACTCCATTATTTTATTTACATATCCACTCTTCTTACCTTCTCTCTCCCTCTCTCGCACTCTCTCTCTCTCTCTCTCTCTCTCTCTCTCTCTCGTGTATTTGATAAATTATTTTTACGAAATTTGTAATTTAGTAAGTGCCGTATTTATATAATTATTAGTAGAAATACTTTATGTAGGACTATATAACAGTTGGTGACTCGAGAAACTTTGTTTCAATAGTGTGAACTACTACAGTAATTATACAGAGAAAGACAAAATAATCTACTTTTTTCAATATTACGGTCTAATCGTTTTTGTTCATATTTTACGGCGCACAATTCTTCAGTTTTACAACAACAGAGTGTAATGATGGTTTAACATAATGTTCGCCGTGAAGTCGACGGTCAATTTCTACTTGATGACTACGAATGCTAGCAATCTAAGGAGTAAAATTTAATTACTACTAAATTTATTATATAAGAAGAATATTAAAAGACACACGGAGGTACAAAAATGTCTGTCTCTCTGCCTCTCTCTGTCTGTCTGTCTCTCTCTCTCTCACTCACTCTCTCTCTCTCACTCTCTCTCTCATTCTCTCTCTCTCTTCTTTTATCTATCTATATATTTTTCTATTCTGCTCTGTTTGATATTTTAAAATTATAGTTAATTGTGTGATTTTTTCCATGCTTGGAAAATAATCATTAATGAATCATAAACGGTGTGTCAAAGAAAATCTAATTGTTGATGGAAAAACTAGAAACTGTGATTGACAGTATACAAAATTGATACGAAACGGTCAACTAGGTAAATACTGGAACTTCTGTGCACATTATTGCAGACGGGCCAAAATATTATAATTTACTCAATTAGATTGTGATAAAACAATGTGGAGATGTCATCAGATTTTTAAAAAAATTGTGACTACTACTTTACTCTGCCAGGCATTTGAAAAAATTTGTCTTGATGCACAGTAATTTTTTTATAATTGCGAATGGTTGTATTTTACTTATAAATCAATAAACAGACTTTTTTCGTGACATCTACTGACCTATTCTTACTGACTAAGTATTGATTTAAAATTTTAACAGAAAGGTTCAATGAATGAATCTTTCAATATTCGATAGCACGTAAACAATTTTATTATTTAAAGAATGTATTAAAAATCCTTTGCCGTTAGAGTAGGTGAATTATTAAGAAACGTCAACATTCCAAAGAGCTAGAATTCTTTTTGTGAGATGACAATGGCCAACATCACATCGACTCAATGACCTCACATTTTATTCTCCCCTCACGCTCACCTGATCTCAACTCTATTGAAAACACGTGCAATGCATTGAAAACAGTGTTTTTAAAGCATCAACCGCTGTCTAACAGTAACTAGAAAAGATATTTAAGATGAATGAAGGATATCATTAATCAAATTTCAGTAGTTTAAAAGTAAAGGTTTGAAGTTATTACCTTTATGTATGACCATTTAGAAAATTATAATAAACTTATAAATTGTTATAACCATACTGTAAAGCTATAAGTCTAAAATGTTTAAAATTATTATAACAGTTTTTAAGAAAAATTGCATATAAATTTTCGTGCAAAAAAGTGTTATTATTTGAATGGTGTACCTCACAAATGAATTTTACCGATGTTTTAAACTTTTCACGATCTTTCCTCTACCACATTGCCAGACAAATAATTCCACTCCAATTAAATCTTAATAGAAAGAAGAAAGAAAATAGGACGGCGAGAATACAAAGCAATAACTTGGTCGATGTGTATCCAGCTCATGTATTTTATAGAGGGTCCGGGAGCAATCTAATCCCAACGTCTTCCCAAGAGCTTCCGAGGATATAATTAAGTTATAATATACCGCAACTTGCAGCTAAGATAACATCTCGCCTCACAATGTCTTGTTAAATATTGAATCCGGCCGCAAGAGCTCACTCGCCTTTTATATAGAAGCATCGTACTGGGTAGTAAAACGTCCAATCGTCTGTTGGTATTAAATTTTCAATTCGTAAATGTTTATTTCGATATTTTTTTGTATGTGATAAATTATTTTTACAAAATTTGTATTTTAGTAAGTGACGTATTTATATAATTATTAGTAGTAATACTTTCGGACTATATAACAGTTGGTGACACTAGAAACTTTGTTTCAATAGTGTGAACTACTACAGTAATTATGCAGAGAACGACAAAATAATCTATTTTTTTCAATATTACGTCCTAATCGTTTTTGTTCATATTTTACGGCGCACAAGTCTTCAGTTTTACAACAACAGAGTGTAATGCTGGTTTAACATAATGTTCGCCGTCAAGTCGATGTATCATTTCTACTTGATCGAAGACTACGAATCGTAACAATCTAAGGTACAAAATTTAATTGTTACTAAATTTATTATATAAGAAGAATATAAAAAGACACGGAAGTACAAAAACAATAAAACGATGCGTTAAAATATCCAATAAAAGTACTTTCTGTATCTAAATATACTTTTCTCTCTTCTCTCTCTGTCTGTGAGCCACTCTCCCTCTTTCTCTCTCTCTCACTCTCTCCTCTCTCACTCTCTCTCTCTTTCTCTCTCTCTCTCACTCACTCTCTCTCTCACTCTCTCTCTATCTCTCTCTCTCTCTCTGTATATTTATAACTATTTATATTATTTATATATTATTATATTAATATATTCTTATATATATTATTATTAATTACAATTAATTAAGGTTTTTAGTTGAGATAAAAAAGTCAATGGCACGACCGGGATTCGAACCCACGATCTTCGGCTTGATACGCCGCTGCTCTATCACTTGAATATTCGTGACCTCGATCCACTCGGACACCAACTGATCCATAGCGGTTGAGATGGGAAGTTGGTGTCCGAGTGATACAGAGCAGCGGTGTGTCAAGCCGAAGATCGTGGGTTCGGATCCCGCTCGTGCCATTGACTTTTTTTATCGTTTTTATCAACTAAAATTAATTGTAATATATTAATTGGTCAAGCGGACCACGAAATTAGTGAATTTAATTATTATTAATATTTATATATGTGTATATATATATATTTCTCATTCCACTCTTTTTATTGACATATATTTTACTTTTATTGTAAAAAAATCGTAGCCTTGAGGCTTCTAAAACATACTACAATATTTCAATAAACAATGTGTATTTGAGTGATTGTGCAAGAAAAACATGATGTAATTGGTGGACAAAACATCACTGCATGTACTGTAATATACGACAGTTCTATGAATTAAGTTACATGTTGATTATGACGCGCCATAATTTATTACGTAATTTATTACATGTATAAATTTAATATCATACAACAAAACACTTGCAGATTAAATTGCATTCATCATAAAGAAGGACTTATTTTTCTTGTATAGTTGTATGTTTAAATGGTTTTCAACGAATGTTGAAATTTCTGTTTAGAGCATTAATTAGCAAAACTATAATTGGTCTGAAGTTTCAACATTTAAGTAATATGCAAGTGTCATTCATTGGTGTGTCAATGTATTTCCCGGAAAAATAAAATTAATCTAATTGTCCATAATTAAATTTATGAATTTAACTTTATTTCAAAAGAAACAATTATTAATATTTTCCATCTAACTGATTTTATAACGAATTATTAACAAAATTGTATTATTACCCTTTAGGTCAGCCTTTTTGAATAGAAACTCTACAAGTGACTTTATACATTTTCGGCATTCCAGTTGGATGGCGAATATTAAGTATGGATGTTTTCGGATTAGGGCCAAGGGAAGATCTTGACTGATATTCACCATCCGTACAGTAAGGCGGGGTTGGAAATTCTTCTGAATTTCTAACTCATTGGACACTAGAGGAAGTGGAACGAAATAATGCCAAGACTTCAGACGCCCTTCCTCCAGGCCGGAGCTGCTGTTTGGTGGAAATAAGGAGTTAGCGAAGCATGAAGAGCCTCATCTGTTATAGACCAAGCTTTGTATTCCCACAAATTTTCCGAGCGGCAGCCCATCCGTCCCGAACGTCACAGATACATTGGTTTCATTCCGCTGATAATTAGCCTTTGAAATTTAGTTCAAAACTAACGGTTTGTATGGTATCTCAATGTTGGCTTTGCTAAAGTAATTTGTTTGCTAAATACCAAATACTGGCGATTATGCTGACAATTAAATATTAACAGGTTGAAATAAGTTGAACTCTTACAAACGAAACGCTTTACTTTCGTTTCGTATGAAGTTGAAAAATAAAATCCCCTAGTTGTGTTAATACAATTGACGAATATACACGCTTGAAAATTAAATCATATAGTAAATTTGTTTACTTTACAAAGAGGCGATTTTTTCAATATTATTATATTCCGTTTAACAACTGAGTAACTGGACCAGTATTTATAGAACAAGACAATCCAATAAAACGTTCTTTCAAAAAAGTAAAAAATGTTTTATCTTTATTTTAAGATCTGTTTTATCTCTATTTAAAGAACTACTGAAAATTTAATGAATTATACAGAAATAATTAAATAAAGAATTTGATATTTAAATTTTGGAAAGCGAACCGTAAAAAAAAACTTACAAATAATTACAGCATGGACTTGCAAACATCGGAGAGCATCGTACGCTCGGTTACGAGGTCGGGTTCTTGGCCAAGCCGTGGCATCCTCTCGCTATGGCGATTCTCGAATGCACGTATAGAAATACCAACGACATGTTTTGCAATCGGACGCGATCTCTCATGATGCACTTCGATGTGGCTTTAGGGAGGGTTGAACGAGTCCTGGTGTTACAGCTTCCTTACTGTGGCTGCACGTACGTTGGCGTAGCTCAGTGGTCAAGGGGGGGACGTTTCAAGGGAGAGACAAGTGTTGGTCGATGAGGAGGTGAAAGTTTATTTACAGGTGTTATGTTGAGCACCACGGTATTTTTGGAGAAGGATAATTACTGAAACCAGAGGAAAAAAGGAAAAGAAGGGTAGAACAATAAAAAGAAAGGGAAAAGGAAGGACAGATACGGTTTCCGTGTTACGCCCCAGACAACCGATGTAGCGCTTCTGGCTCTCTTCTTTCTGCTGGTGCTTCCACCCAGGGTTATGATGGGAGCTAAATGAAGAAGTTCTTCCTTCTTCTATCCGAGTTAATTCGTTAACACAAGAAACATATCATAGGGTATTTAGCTTACTCAGGGTTTAAAACTACGATTTAAAAGAAAATGAATACTAACCACAACTATTATATTTACAATTACATAGACAAATTCTTTTAAATTAAAAGCTAACAAAAGGGCGAAACTTATACCTTCTTATCTCAGGCCTGATAAGAAATTGGAAATGAACCAACTCAGATCAGCACGAGTAGGATCACAAGCCACACCCACCCACACACACACACACACGCGCACACACACACGCACACACACACACACACACACACACACACACACACACACACACACACACTTTTTTAAAAATATGTTCTTTTCCTCGCTGAGGCCACCTCTTCCTCGGAACGTCTATATCGAACTGACTCTCCTTGCTTTTTTTTCCAATCTCGAATCCACTGCCCTCCAGATCGGGATTTTGCAGGCCGCAAATTGCTTCCTGCTTCTCGTGCTTCTCTTCTCGGTTCGTCCCGCCACTATTTAATCTTTATTAATTTTATTTTCCGAGAAGAAGAAAAAAATGTAATACTGGAGGGTGCTTTGGCTAGACGACCGGCCGACACCCTGCAGGATGCTCGTCCACTACGATAGTTGTATAAAATTTAGGTATATGATGAAATGATTAATTTTGAAAAGTTATATAATGGAGCAATTACAGTGCTCATGACTAAATAGAATGTAAATTTTGTTAATTTGCATACTCCGTACATGTATAATAAAGAACCAAAAAAGCCAAGAGCCACAATAGAAAATTTTGAAAATAATCAATAGACGACAGTGTGGCATGAAAGTTCATAGAGTAACGACGCCTTTCTGTCCCTCTCTGTTTTTCTTGTCAAAGTGTGTAGTTTAAAGTGATAATTTTGCTTGAAATTTACGCGGTACTATCTCTTATTACACTTTTATTTCAAAGTATTTTATGTTGATTGAACCTGAGTGCACGATATATTATAAATAAATTTTAAGTTGGGGTTAAAAATTGTTGAAAGTACTTCGGTCGGTCGGTCTATAAACGTGAGTTGCAGAAGAACAAAGTAGCCGGCTCACCAAGGAGAGAGGCTAACACTATTCTCATCATCTACGATGCATTGCAACTGGGCCTCCTTAGTTCTGTATAGTTTATTGCTAAAAGAAACAAAAGCCAAATAATTCGCCAAAAATGACCAAGAGAACCAACGATGGGAGTGCAGATTCTACATTTCGCTCTCGTTCTGCAGAAAAGACGAGAAGAGCAAATATGCCAACACTACGTTTTTTACCACGCCAACAGAGGAAATTTACTTTTCACAAGCGAATGGCCAAAAACTACTCTAACCGACATGCTCCAACCCTGCAGACAGCAACTGGGTCTGTAGATACTGCTCCTTCGGGAGTTCTTTAACCCGCCCGTTTGCTGCACTGTCAGTAACAAATAACGATGAAACAACCGAGCGGACCCTAAAACCGCTATTCGTTATTCGCTTTCTCCACTACAGCACCCATCCAAAAGTCATCAAAGAAGAGATGGCAACACTTGGGTTTGCGATTGGTCACATTGCGAGAAATGTGACAAATGTGGTCTAACCAGCTACCGGCAAGCCACTTCCTCTGTTTTTCGTTGACCTTGAGCAGCACTATTATATTAGAAATGCTCCTATGTATGTGTCCAAGCATACACTTTACCATGATATCAACATCCCTTATGTTTCCTATGCCATCCAATCAAGATACAACTAATTCCACTCCTCATTCACAGGTCATCCAAATGCCTTAATATTCCAAATTTCCTCTACCACACTTCCCGATACGGCACTCGACTGATACGCCAATGGCTTCGTGATCTTAAATCGAGTGATAGCAAGTGACAAATGTTTACCTTAGGTTTATCTACGTTGGAGTGTCACTACTGAGTGACTTCTCCGCTCATGACAATACAGGCCAATTATTCTTTATCAACATTATATTTGCGTGTTTTAGGTAATTCTACAGTTGTAAATTTCAAATAAAACGAAAAAAGAAGATAGAAAAGAAACAGAAAAGAAAAATAGAAACAGAACAAAATAATGATTATTTGGAGATCGTGAGATGTGGTCTGGTGTGACGTAGTTTTAAGAAAAACATTTTCTTTATCGTGCCAACGTTTCGAACTTTATTGATATCATCTTGAGGGCCTGGGTTTTATAAACGTTGTTTAAATTTTACAAATACACGTAGGAAGGAACATTTTTTCAAATCCTATGGGTATTTGTAAAATTTAAACAATTCACTAGTTTTCGTGGTCCGCTTGACCACTTAATAGATTTTAATTAATTAAGTTTTTTAGTGGAGATAAAAAAGTCAGTGTCACGACGGGATTCGAACCCACGACCTTCGGGTGGTTACGCCGCTGCTCTACCACTTGAGCTATCGTGTAATTTAAACAATGCTTACAAATCCCATGCCCTGACTATGATCTCAATAAAGATAAAAACGTTGGCACGATAAAGAAAATGTTTTTCTAAAACCTATGTCACACCAGACCACATCTCACGATCTCCAAATAATCATTAACTAACGGTCACTAAACACCACACAGAAAAAAATAATATTATAATTTTATGTTAATTAATTTTATATTCAAATCAACTCAAGCTTTGGTCTTATAATTATTATTTTGTGCATATATCTGATTTTTTGATTATAATTAATAATAATTTTTCAATTGATTCAATCTTTGTTCCTGCCATACTACGGGCATAAAATAATTTTGGGCCTGACGGCTACTACACAAAAAAGAAGGCGGTTGGAATTTAAAGTAAATACGATAATAACAATTTTTTTGTGAGGTATTTATTATTAATTATGAAAAAATACGTTCAATTGAAACTTAGACGCCGTTGCGTACAAATACAAAATTTTTCAAAGAGGCGTGGAAAAAATGCTTCGAAATATAATAATTAATTATCATTTATAGTTCAATTAATTTTTCCATAACTAACCTAAACATTTCGACGGTTTTCACAAAAGATTCATATATCAAGAAACAATGAATTTATGTGTCTAAATGTCTAAAGAACTAAACTTTATAGTTTATTACAATTTATCATTTTGAGAATGTGTTTTATTTTGTCTATAATGTGATGTTGTTTACTTTATTGCCTAATTTTATTGCAGAACATTTTACCACTATGTCTCATTAATTAAAAATTTTGAGTTAACTATTTTAAGAAAAAAATTATTATGGACAATAATATTGAAATAAGGCTAATTAAATAGACAGTTTTTTCTTTTAAAAAGTATATCTAAATCAGGAACGGAATTAAATGTAAACCACCAAAGGCAAGGAGAGTCACCAAACTAACGGGAAGCCACTTGTTTTGAACTGCACAATTTGCGGAAGGCCGAGATTGGCCGTGCACCTGGCAGTTGTGTCTGAACAATAAAAAGAGAGGAGGTAAGAAAGTGGTTGATCCCGAGGGTTAATGGCAACATCCACCCGTTCGCCGGGGCTCTCAGCCTGATTGTATTCCCCGGCTATTGTATGTAAGCAACCGGCACCCACTAACAAATTCTTCTTTCCCTTACGGGCAAAATCTAACGCGATGTGGAATTGGAGAAACCTATTAACGGATACCCGTTGAAATAACGATTCTGACCTTTCCCCATGAAAAGAGAAAAACAAGTTGTTTAAAGTAAAACCTTTTAAGTTTATTTAAAAAAAAAAAGAAAAAACAACAAAAAAGAAATAGGTACTTAGTTTAATTTTTTATTTCATGTAAACAAGCTCTAAATCTGACATAAATCTGATCGTCTCCTTACAATATACGAAGTTCTGCGTGTGCATTCATATGAAAATTACTATATAAGAAATAATGATACTATACCGATATTATAAACTAAAAAACCGTTTTTTCTGTGAGCCTTTTTTTAAATCATGGGATTCGTTGATCATTATTCTATCAATTTTTAAATTTCTTAGGATTTTTCCTCTTTAGCCAAAATAGTTTATAAAAAGGATAGTTTGAAATAAGAAATAAGTTAAGTTATAAAAAACATTGAAATAAACAGGCAATAAAGTATATTCGGTAGTTCCTTGAACAATTGATTTATTATAAAATTGGAGATTAGTCGTGAGAGGTAAACTCGCTGCGACGGAATTACAAATAGAAATGTTTTAATTGCAGTCATGCATGATTATCAATAAGAAAGATAACGTGAAAATAAAGTGCAAAATTAATAACGATACACAACTTGATGATTTGTTTATAATAATTATATTTGTAGAAGGTAAAAAATGTTTAAAACAAAATTATCTTTGAAAACCAATAAATAGCAAACCCTGACGGCTTACTAAACCATCTTGTATTTCCACTTATTTAACACGAATATACACGTTGAAGAGGGAATTACAGGTCATTTCAAATTAGGCCTCCCGGGCTCACTGTTCAGGCCACAAATCTGGTTAAATTCCACCACAGGACTGGACTGACTGATCGTAGCCACGCATTCTTTGATCTATAAATTAACTTAATCCTTCGTACGGTCCATTTCTCTGGTCTGTGTTAAAATTAAACCCAGAGGCGTCTACTCGTAGTAAAAGCCTAACTAACCTTTGAACTACAGTCATTGTGATAAATTAATCTTTTCGTTTATTTTCCTCAATAAACAATTTATTTGTGACATCAGGGCTTAATACACAAATATACAAGGTGTAACATGCTACCAAATCAAAAGTATAAATTAATAAAGTAAATTAAAATAATATTGCTACATGTTTGGTTTATGGATGATATAAAATATAAACAAATAAACCTATAAAAAGTACTATAATTTTGTGGAAGTTTATTAAATTTTTGACTTGAGTTTAACGTATTATTTGTTTTTATGGAATCCAAACAAATCTAACTCATCAAGTGGTTATTTAACAAATAATCAACGTGAACAAATACTTCCAATTTACTTTCTTCAAGGCCTATTTTTATATGGTCTGGATGCTGTTTTTGTCTGTAGGACATGTTTTAGGTTGTTGACATTAGGACTTGTTGGTCTACGTGACACTGATGACACACAGAAGGTAAAAAGAAGCCGAAACACTTCTATCAGGCAAAAGCAGCTGGGTAGGCCGACAAAAGTAATCAGCTAAAATGTTTCATGCAAAAGGCTAAAAAATAAATATACATTAAAAATGATTTATTTTTAAATTGTATATTTCAAACAAAAAAATGTTATAACTACCATTTCGTTGAAACATAACTAATTTAAATCCATTAAATTTAGTGGTCTCTTGACCAAATTACTTCTTTCGACTTCGATTCTCTCGGACACCAACTCTCCATCTCAACCTACAACCGTTCGAATTTTCCCTCCTTCAGCCATTTTTAAGAGAGTTGCAGCCCGAGCGGATCGAAGTCACGTTAGCTCAAGTGGTAGAGCAGCGGCGTATTTAGCCGAAGGTCATGGGTTCGAATCCCGCTCGTAAGACTAACATTTTAATTTCAACTAAATAATAAAAAGATTAAGTAATTGAAAGAATGTATTAAATATTTAGTCATAAAAATATCCTATTACAACCAAATTCGTAAACAATCTAACAAATATGGTAAATTGGAAATAGGTAGAAATTGAAAAAAAATTCATTTTTGTACTTGTATTTTCGTCATTTCTTCTATGCATGCCATACAATTGAAGGTCACCCTTTCTAGAATTCCCATGGACTAAATTGGCTTCATTTAAAAATTTCAAGTTTTATTTTTTATAATTTCAAATAATTTCATATTCATTAATAATTCATTTTTCCAATCAATTGATACATAAATGAAACAAATATTTCTCTTTATCTCAAGTTTTCGGCTTAAACAGCATGTTAAACTATTATAATGATAAACAATTGTTCAATACAGATGAACCTCCCTCTCTGTCTGTCTGTCTGTCTGTCTCTGTTTCTCACTCTCTCACTCTCTCTATCACTCTCTCTATCTCTCACTCTCTCTCTTTTTTCTTTATCACTATCTAATTTTCACAGCTTCCCTCTCTATTGCTCACACACACACATACACACACACACACACACACACACACACACACACACACACACAACTCTCTCTGTCTATATCCATTTATTTTTATATCTTTCTACATATCTATTTGTCTGTCTATCTCTCAATGTATTTCTTTATTCATCTATTTCTAATCTATCCCTATATTTATCATTCTTTATCTATCCTTTTTTAATTTCTCTATCTCTGTCCCTCTCCTTCGTTTTTGTATATAGTACATATTAATTTAGCGTATTTTCTCCAGCATGAAATACTAACAAACTAATACTGCTTAATATAACATTTTTAGACCATAAATCATTTTAATATAATAATTACTGAAAGACCTGTACTTCACTGCCATCTCCCCGTGGTTCCTTCAAGTTCCTCGAGCATCCAAACGATCCAAACGATTACAGGTAATTTGAATGTAACCAAAAGGAGGGGAATTTGAAAAAGTTGTACATTATGATGATGAGTTGGTGTCCGGGGGTACCGAAGTCACGCTAGTTCAAGTGGTTGGAGGAGCGGCCGGTATTGAGCCAATGGTCGTGGGTTCAAGCCTTTCTTTATCTTTTCATCTCAACCACACTTTGCATAAAAATTATAAAATCTCTTTCAATAATTGTTCTTTGGTCAACTAAGACCAACTAAAATATATTAATTTAAAAATTATATTTGGAAAATATCTAAAGAGTAATTTAATAATTATTCAGAAATCGTGAGATGCGGTGTGGTGTGATGTAGGTTTCAGAAAAACATTTTCTTTATCGTGCCAACGTTTCGATCTTTATTGAGACCATCTTCAGGGCTCAAAGTATTTGTCTTCTGTGTAATCGTGTCATTGTTGCGTGTCGTGTTGAGAGTGGTGGGGCACTATAAAACAAAGAACACTATAAAACACTAAAGATGGCACGATAAAGAAAATGTTTTTCTGAAACCTACATCACACTACACCGCATCTCACGATTTCTGAATAATTATCGATTAACAGTCACTAATCACCACACACGTAATTTAATAAATTGATTCAATATTCTTAATTGTCGGCCTACATTCTGAACCTGAAAGGTTTGTGGCAAAAATAAATTTACTCCAAAAAAAGGCCAGCTCTGACAAAAGTGGTCCTTTTGTAGTTTTATTTTTCATTGTGTCCTAAGATACGAAGGACGAACCCCTTCTTATTGTTAAGGACAAATGGAGAGGAGAAAAAGAAACCTGAAGGTCGTTTTGAATCGCCCATTCATGACTTGGCTATTGTAGAAGTCACTGCCTATCTTTTTAAACTCTGTGCCACTTCCATCCTGAGATCATTTTGTTCGAATTTCGTAGGAAAGGCTTTGTATCATTAACCAGCACCATTTTTTAAAAATAAATATGCACACATTGTTTGCAGTACAAATGAAATTGATATCTGATTTATTTTGATTGTGTTTTTAGTAATTAACTCTTAATTTAATCAGTTTGATTTATTATAGCACAGTAAGTAACACTAGATTGATAAAATACGGAATAAAACGTAAATTCGTCTGCTTTAAAGCATATTAGTCAACCTCACATAAACAAAATGAACAATCTGGATCTCCGATGATGTTGATGAAAAGAAAAATTCAATTTTTGCTGCTAAGTTTTCGACTTATTGTAAGGTCATTATCAGGATGAATACATATTTGAACAGTTAATTCAACAATCAATAAAACCAATCTTAATTATGTCTACAAATTTGGATAATTAAGTTTGTAATAGATGGGTTTCCAATTGTTTTGAAGACAACTAAGTCCCAACATTGCCAATGACAGTAACACTGGAACCCCCCCATCTTTTTTAACATTAATTAGTCTTTCATAAATTATACTTAAGCGCATAGTATCTGTCTGAAAGTTACAATTATTATTAAAACTCGGAGATCGGGGTGAATCCATGATGGTAAATAACGTGTTTTCTGATGTCGACCTTTCTCGGGTGGTTTTGGCGCCTTCCTCGGTACTTTGAAAACCTATTTTAACAAAGTTGATGAGTTACAATTATTATATTCCATTTTAGTATGAAGAGCCTCTTTTATTCTTCTCTTATTCTGAGTAATCCAGACTCTTTGTCAGTTATTACAATATTTGAAAAATCAAATTGATACCCACTTGTTAGTGAATGAAGGTACTCCAGTACGATTTCTGGATCTATTACCAAAATCAGAAACGTGATCGTAAATTCTGTTTTTCATGTGTTGTATGAAAAATTTATTTTGTTGGCTACTTACTACACAAATACCTATCTTCAACGATAAATTCCACATTTCGTCCTTATCCTTGAATTTAGTAACAAAAAACTCATTACATTCTTATACCTGAAACAACAATTTTCGGTCTGCATTGTTTTACCTATTATTAACTTGGGCCAATTCACTGAGTTAATGCTATTGAAAATGATGAAGGTTTGAAGTTAAGTTACATACTAAAATGGAAAATAATAATTGGAATGTTTTGCTGTCAATTGTGTTTGTCAATTGATCAAGTTACTTCTTTCAATTAATTATTATTTTTATGTAAGGTCTTGGTTGAGATAAAAAAAGTCAGTGTAACGAGCGGGATTCGAACCCACGACCTTCAGCTAAATACGCCGCTGGTCTGCCACTTGAACTATCGTGACTTCGATCCAATCAGACACCAACTCTCTTAAAAATGGCTGAAAGAGGGAAAATTCGAACGGATATAGGTTGAGATGGAGAGTTGGTGTCAGAGAGAATCGAAGTCTTGATAGCTCAAGAGGTAGAGCAGCGGCGTATTTAGCCGAACGTTGTGGGTTCGAATCCTCCTCGTGACACTGACTATTTTATCTCAACAAAGACCTTAAGTAAAAAGAATAATTAATTGAAAGAAATAATTGTAACGTTCAGAAAGACACTCCGGATTTAAGTGCAATTTATAAAGTTATTATTAATTAAAAAAAGGCAGTGTTTGATAACAAGAAGAGAATTTACGGGATAATGTTGCAATGGTGTTGTAGTCCTTTGCAATGTTGCGACTAAGTCGTTTTCAAAACAATTTGAAACCATATATTTAAAAGCTTAATTATCCTAATTTTTAGACATATTTAAAATTGTTTTGAAAGATATATTACTTATATCGATTTTTGAATTAACTGTATAAATATATACTCATCTGTGTAATTAAGATATGCTCTAATGGTTCTCTTCTAACCTTAAAATAGTTCAGAAACATAGCAGAAAAGACTGAATTTTTTTTTCATGAAGAGCATACCGAGATACATATTATAAATAAGAAAGTGGTCAATACATCTAACAAGTTAATCAGAAAAACAACCGACAACAATTAGTTTTCGATATTGGCAAATTTTCGTTTTTGACCGTTTTTACGTTTGTCGATGAAAAATATGTAATTAAATGAACTCACTGATAGTGTTATTGAGTGACGACAATTTGTTATCACTTACCACTTAATTTGCAAACTTAGTTAACAAGAGGTAATTAATTCTACCGTTGGATCAACAGAACCGACTTAAAATTATTATCTGACGAAAACTTCGATACTAACGTCAATCTAAGAACAAAGATTATTTTCCTACATCACGAAAAATGTTGGTTGAATCTTTAAATCAAACTAATTTGGATACACAAAGAGAATTTGGAAATATAAATTAAATAAACATTTTTTAGCCCAATATTTTTCATTACATACATCTATTAAAAGAGAAGCAAATAAATGTTTTGGTTGAATTATTCCGTGTGTATAAAATTTATAAAAGACATGGCTTCTTTTACGCTGTCTATTTCTTGTAAAACTAAGCATGGTTCAAATGTTAATTATTGCTAGGTTTTTTGAAGATTCTGTAACTCATTTTTGTTATTTAACGTTATGTTTAAAAGTGGCATTTTCATATTTTATTCAATTAAATTTTAAATGTACTTCTTTTTTAAACCAGTTACGCGATAAAATGAACTTATAAAGTTCTGAAACAAGGCTTCATTATTCCCGAACGAGTCGATGAATTTATCAATAAAATTAGCAATAAAACAAATCAATAATCAGGTCACCTCAACATACCAACTGCTTATATTTCTAATATCACCAGGGGATTGTTCATGACAAGTTAATTAACTTTGTAAAATGTTTATGTTACTTTTTCAATAAAAAAGGCAGCGGAACTGTAATAGCCAAGTCTTAAAAAAAAAAAAAAGACAGGGTATTTTGTGTATTTTTTAACCATTCACAAACCCGCCGTGCCATAGGGAGACTCTATACCAGTGAATCACGCCCAACTAAAAACTGGGTGTGAACCATTAAAAGGGGAACATTTTTGACCTTATCTTCCTCCTCGGGCCTTCCCTCATGAAGGTGAGCTTCGATGAGGGAATGGGGATCTATTTTACTTGAATTTAACTTATCCTACGCCAATGTATAAGGCCTCCCCATGCTGGTTTCCTTATTAATTTTTAAAATTAAAATTATATATACACCTTTTTTTCTAGCATGATCACAATGTTTACAAAATTGAGGAGGTGAAACCAGCCCGGACTAACCTTTTAACAATATAATTTAATATGTACGTGAACATGGTAGGTTTAAAATTTAATTTACTTATAACTAAATTATTTACATTACATCATAGAGGAGCAAACCTGTGAATCGAGATCAGGTTTGGTCTATTGTGCATCTCCATTTTTTATCTAAGGTTCCTCGTTAAGCTCGAGGCTTTTTACAAGACCCCAAAAACTTTATCGAGGGCTCCCTTGTGCATCCTTCATGCTCTGGCTTTTCCATTCCCAGGATTAGAAATCTCAGCCTTCATAGGCCTTCGCACGAACAGAGGACGGGTTCTGCTGTTTTTTCTTCTTCTTGGCAATATCTACGCAGTCTTGTCTTTTGCCACTCCGAGTTTACAGACATGCCTCCGGAGTCTGCAGTCCGACTATTATTTCATTCCTAGCACCTCTTAGATTTAATAGTTTTGACGTTAGTTTCTAAGAATGTCCGTTGATAAACATTTTCGCAATGCCTCTGTCCCGGGCTAGATTCCTTTTGAGCGGAAGACTTATTGTCCATTGTCTAATGAACCCGCGTTTTGGCATTTTGGTAATCCACAAAAGTGTTCAGGGTCAATAGGTGTACTCATTGAAAATCCTTGGCCAGTTTATCGGCCTCTTCGTTGTCCCTCTGCCCTGTGAGCACGTATTGCTCCCACCCTGTAATGACTTTGGCAAAAATTCCATTCACCAGTACCGTCAGATCTTCTGCATATCATAGGAAATTAAAGCCTTCATCAGCCTTTTCATGAGATCATCAACCAATCCTTGCCACGGTAATGGTGACAGAACGCCACGCTGCGTCTGGTTGTTCTCGCCCATATTTTAGTGTGGCCGAGGGTTAAGATTATTCTCTTAGGATGATTTAGCCTGAAAACAATGGTGCCATCGGATTTTAAATTGCTCAAAAAATGTCAAATTAACGGTTAAAAGTTCGAAAAGAGAACAGTCATTTGGTTGGCTATTTATTAACCATACTGTATGTTCCAATTGCCTGTTTTGCATGACAATGCAAACATCGGTTGATTTTTAATGGAATAATGAAGGTAAAGAACAGGTACTATTATAAAATTTATTTATTTCCAGGAATTAAGATTTGCCTCATATTGCGCGTTTAACAAACAATGACAGAATGTAAACAATAAGGCATTTAATCTTTACTTTAGTGAAGAAGTAGATGATTTGAATTAACAAGGAAACAAACGAAATGCGTTTTTTCAAACTATTTGCCGTAAATTTGACAAATTTGATCAATTTAAAATCCGATTTCACCGTTGTAAACAATCCTTTAAAATGATGTGTCACGAAGTATAGGATCATATTTGAAGTTTTAAAGTTGAACTGGGCCTGATATACCCTGAATAATTTATCTCCAAAAATTAGTAAAAACTTAAAATTATACTAAAAAACATGAAAAACGTTTTTTTTATAGTGTCATTGGTTCGAGAGACATTTAGCCGGGCCATCTAAAAAGAAAACCCTGTAGGTATACAATTAAAACTGGTATGCACAATTAATTCAATAGTATATTTTTATAATCAAAGTTTAGAATGGATGTAATAATTGGTCTTATGAGAGTTGAGAATTAAAAAATGAGAAAATAAAAATACTTGTGAGCCAGATGAGAATAAAATATCTATTCTATCACTCGTACATTATTTTAAATGTGTGGTGTTTAGTGACCGTTAGTTAATGATTATTCGGAGATCGTGAGACGCGGTCTGGTGTGACGAATGTTGTACAAAAACATTTTCTTTATGGTGCCAATGTTTTGATCTTTATTAAGATCAAATTCAGGGTTCAAAGTGTTTGTTTTTTGCGCAATTGTGTCATTGTTGTGTGTCGTGTTGAGAGTGCCCGACGTTTCGATCTTTCTTGAAATCATCATCAGTGTCGGGCACTCTCAACACGACACACAACAATGACACAATTGCGCAGAAAATAAACACTTTGAGCCCTGAAGTTGATCTCAATAACAATCGAAACGATGGCACCATAAAGAAAATGTTTTTGTACAACCTTTGTCACACCAGACCGCATCTCACGACCTCAGAATGATCATAATTTTAAGTTTGCACTACAGTGTTTTAAAGTTTTCTAAATGGCTTAAATAAATTAGATAATATTATACGTGGTAAAAAACCACGTTTTCTGCCTTGCTTTGAACTGTCAAGTTAACGAGGAAATAAATAAGGTTTCCTTCGTAATAATAAGAGAGGATACAGTGTATCTCTGACTGTACCTGGCCTCTAAGTTCTCCACCTTCCAAGTTTAAACCACAGACTGGGGGAGATATTAAGAAAGTGGCCGGCTCACTTATCACTTACCACTTAATTAGGAAAGTAGGTGAAATATAGTACTAACGGAATAATACTAAAAGTGAAAACGTGCTTTGATACTAGATTAAAGATAAATACAGTTTGCGTAGATAGGAGGAGAAATGAGGAACCACGTTCCTGGCTCAAACTACAAGTCCTTAATGAAAGTCTCGTTACTAAACGCCCTTTAATGTTCAGCCCATTAGCAGTAATTCTTCGTCTGGGTCATATGGGCATCTTGTTTCTGTAACTTCCCAACTCAGTCAAGTAGCGAATTTGGAAATGATGGTAATTTTTACTCGTTCCACGATCGAACAGAGAAAAACATTGTAACCCCTTTGGGTATTTGCTTGACCTCAAAAGGTGTACCAAAAATTTATGGTCCGGCTCTTTCGCCAGTTTTAAATTTAAAAAAAATAACAAAACAAAATCTCAACTCAAAATGTATTTACAAATAAAATTTCAACTTCAAATTTTAAAGAAACAAAATACGTTTTCTGGGACAAATAAAAAAAACCTTGAATAACTAAGGGGGAGCCTTGACTCACCTTGAAAGAAAATTTCTAATTAAAATCGTCTGGACAGCACCAAAGACAGGGCAGGAGTGAGTTCCCCCGCTCTGATCATAAGAGACGGAAAAGATAATCCGCCCCCGCCCATCGGTACTGGCGATTAGAGGCGTGACANACTTAAAATGAAAAGACCCTTCACATTTATTACAAACGCACCCTTCATCTTTTTGCACAAACTTGGCACATGTTAAACACTGAACTGGATCAGACATCTTTCCTGTTCCTTAGAGAAAAAAAATTAAAAGATCTTACTTTAATAAGTTAAAATTTTAGTTATAATCAACAGCAAAGTTTAAGCGCTATTTGTTCGCTCTGCTACCATGTAACCCCTTTGGGTATTTGCTTGACCTCAAAAGGTGTACCAAAAATTTATGGTCCGGCTCTTTCGCCAGTTTTAAATTTAAAAAAAATAACAAAACAAAATCTCAACTCAAAATGTATTTACAAATAAAATTTCAACTTCAAATTTTAAAGAAACAAAATACGTTTTCTGGGACAAATAAAAAAAACCTTGAATAACTAAGGGGGAGCCTTGACTCACCTTGAAAGAAAATTTCTAATTAAAATCGTCTGGACAGCACCAAAGACAGGGCAGGAGTGAGAGTCCCCCGCTCTGATCATAAGAGACGGAAAAGATAATCCGCCCCCGCCCCTGCCCATCGGTACTGGCGATTAGAGGCGTGACAACATTCTGAAACCTACATCACACCAGACCGCATCTCACGATTTCTGAATAATTATCGATTAACGGTCACTAATCACCACACATTGAACAGAGATTTTTTTTAAATTGTATTTTTGCTTATATTATTTTTTGGTATTGCTTCAAATTTGCAAGTTTCCAACTAATAGAAAAAAAAATTTATTTAAACTTATTATAAAACAGAAGGATTTAGAAAAGTCTTTATAATTTTTTAATTATTTTCTATATTCCGTAAACAATTATTTCCAATTTCCAAGATATTGCATATTAAAGTGATCGTTTACAACATCTTTTAACCATAGAAGTATAGTTGTACAAAAACAGAGATTAATTTCCAAATATTCAAAGAAGATGCTTGTCGCATCTTGATGGATAGGGTTGCCTTGTTGATGGATGTCCTGACGCAAGAAGCATACAAGCATGCTGACCAGAAGAGTAAACCAAGATTACACATTACACACATTAACAAAATACATCCAGTTTAAATAATAAATTCACTTGGCATTTTATTTTACGCGTCGCTTAAAATACATACAAACAATTGATTTATAAAGTGCTTATTTAATTAGTCATTAAACTTACATATACATTGTCTTTTTCTATTTCAGTAGGAAAGAGATGTTCCAAATGTGTTTTTGTGGGATTTGCCAAGGGGTTTCCAAAACCTTTTAACGCTGCTGAAGGAAGACAGGACCTAATCCTTTCTAATGTAAATGTTAACATTCAACAGGCAGAAAATTACTAATTGTGCTAAATTTTACACACGTTTCTGAAACTAGACTCATTATAAAAAGTATTAAATAGAATTTCATAATGATAATTTTTATTTACGAACTTAACCGACCAATGAATATTTGTAGATCGTGAGATGCGGTCTGGTGTGACGTAGGTTGTACACAAATATTTTCTTTATCGTGCCAACGTTTCGATCTTTATTAAGATCAACTTCAGGGTTCAAAGTGTTTGTTTTCTGCGCAATTTTGTCATTCTTGTGTGTCGTGGTGAGAGGGCACTCTCAGAAAACAAACACTCTGAGCCCTGAAGAATAGCTCAAAAAAGACCGAAACGTTGGCACAATAAAAAAACTATTTTTCTAAAACCTACGTCACACCAGACCGCATCTCACGATCACCAAATAACAAAATGTATGTTAAATTGTTGACAATGTATTTATGAATCTTTAATATTAAGTTACGGCGATTATAATTTTTTGAAGTACCAAAAAGGCAGTTTTTTATATAAACTGCTCAAACATGAATAAAGATATTTGTAATCTATTCTTATTCTATAATTTTAATTAAATTAACCGATATATATATTCGATAAAACAAAATAGAAAATGCAAAAAAAAATTGTCAATCTTAATTTTTACGGATTTATTTAAGGATAGTAAACTTGAATTTTAATCATTTTGTAAACAAACAACTTTTCTCGACTTTTCTACATTTTAATGCGGTTGTATTCTCTTTAACCACGAAAAGAATCATCATGAACCAAAAGTTCGCAATATTATTGTGAGAATGAATCGTCTAAGTCACCGCCAAGTGGATATCGCACAGGCCCTTGGTGTTTCTTAGAGCTTGGTCTTGTGTCTAATGATTAATGTGTTATTAAAAATGAGGATTTTTTTGTTTTTGGCTTGTATTTTCTATTTTGTTTTCTCCAACTAACAAGAATATATCGGTTAATTTAATTAAACGTATTACAATAAGAACAAATTATAAATATCCTTATTCATTTTTGAGTAGTTTATTATGACTTTTTAATATTTGTACATTTTTTGATGTCTTTTAATTTTGAGGGTAGAGTTAATTTATTCTTAAAATACATTATTATTTATTTCAATTTTTTTAAAAGCAATCATAAATTGTAATTAGATGAGGTATAATTATATTTACAAACTTAATCGCTTTCTAAAGTTATAAGTCATAACTACGTTGTGTTTTTACATCATAAAACCAAAATATCCAATTAATAATAATAGTAATCTGATGATTATGAAACGATTATATCAGTTAGATAACCAATTAAAAGATAAAAAATACATATATTGTGCACTGACAAAAATGCAAAGATTGACACGTATGATAAAAAAGTATTGTATTCACTAAATTGAATCCAGATTTTAACTGCCAGATTGAAAATCAAAATTCTCTTTGAACAAAATTCCGAAGTCGTTGGAACTTATCAGAGTATGCGTTCATCCCTTTCTTTTTTTATTTCTTTGGCTTGCGTAATCCGAGAATAAACGAAGTTGTGGTACAGTTGCATAACTGTTTACGCAAGAACGATTGATAAACATGGCTGCTATCTGTGTATATATTTTTACCTCGCACCCTGTTTCCCACTCTCATGCTCTATCACTCTCTCTCTCTCTCTCTCTCTCTCTCTCTCTCTCTCTCTCTCTCTCTCTCTCTCTCTCAATTTATTGTACATGAAGGGCTTACAAGATAATTCACAACTTCTGTGAATTTACTTTAAAAATTTGGAATAACAAATAACAACGGTACGATTGATTCCATGTCTTGAGGAAATTTCAGGTGCTAGGCAGCAGAAATACTAGCTACAAAGGAATTATTCTGTGGCATGAACCTGAGCCACACTATAAAACAACTTGAATCTTGAGTTGCAAAAAGACAGGAAATAACTAGAACGTATGTCAATCCACGGGAGAAAAGCCTTTCAAGCCTATATTTACATATATATATTTACGGGTCATGCTCGAGTAAAATTCTACTTCATAACAATGGATCTTCGAATACCAATGTCTACCATACAGAAGGAAACATTGACATTAGAACAAATTTCTATGACATTGAAATGGAACAGCTAGGAAAATATTTCTTTTGTTATTTAGATCCGGATAAAGTCTCTCGATAAAACGGCAAGTCGGCTTAAGAGTTCCATTGAACCGGACATAGCATTTTGCATTTCGTTTTATCTTGTCAAAGGGCTAGATTGGATTGGGTTCACTAGTGTTCTTGTAAGTTACAGGGTGCAACTAATAGGGTAGTGGCAATTTCGCATCCAGCCGTTTCCAATCAGTGAAAATCAACATACAACCCTCAATTTCCAATTTAACAATTATGTTAAATTATGTACCTATTTAACATATAAAAAAATATTTTGTAATACAGGCAGGAAATAATGTATAGTGAAAACTTTGAAATGAATTAATTGTGACGATATTGCTGTGTGTTTTCAAGAATATTTGTTTGAAATAAAACTTCTCAGAGTTATATTATAGAACTTATTTTGCTTTTCAAATTTTAACATTTTAAATTAACGTAATTAGTTTATGAGAGTTTTGTTCTTTTCGAAAGATTTAAGAAAATACCACAAATCGTATTACATAAAAGATTTTTATTTTTATTACCTTTTCAATAGCCAATATAGTTTTAGAAACTGATTTAGTTTGTTGATATTGCTTTTGCTGGTCAATACAAATTTTAATTTTACACCACTTTTCTAAATTTAAATCACGTTAGAATTTCAATTCTCTGGTCATTTTGATACAATACAGAAGTACATTCAACAATAAAATCGAACGTCATCCAACTTAAATATTCTAATAGTAAAACATAACAAAATATAATATAATAAAATATAAGATTATTGTAAAAAGAAATTATTAATAATTAATAATGATCATTATCTCTTATATTCAGAAGGAAAGAAGACGAAGCGGCTAAGGCTGAGACGTCTCAACATCCGGATTTATCCACCGCCATCTTTGACACAAGAAATGCAATAAAAATATGATTAAATATAATGTTGCAGCGACAATTGTCGGGACAGAAGCATTCACGTTTCAGTGCGTTGTCTATGGGAGGACCTTAGAGAATCTGACCTGTTGAAGAATTGTTCATCCTCACCTGGATAAGACATGAGAGGTTTACCCACGGACACTTCTTTTTGCGGCAAAGCCCTCGTATGTGTCCTGCATTTATAGAAAGGCACCTCGATGAGTCCCACCTGTTTGAACGATGCAATTCCTTGTGTACATATAGAGAGCTCGTAAGTATGCCACCCGATTTGATAATTATGCTTGAGCACGACAGCGACTATTTGGGTCCCCTTTTCCGATTCTTGGAGGAAACAGTTATATTTTTGTATACAGTTTTGTGTCGTTAGCATGTGTTGAAAAATGAATACATTTATTAGCGTGAAGTGTAGAGTGAGAGGGCAGATGGTGGAACACTGAATATACTCCATCGATCATCAGTTACTTAGTTATACTAAGTGATTGTTGTTTTGCATATGGTAATGTGAGTTTTGTGTACCTAGCTTGAGTTAAGATTGGATGTATTTATTAGCGTAAATGTATATTGTGAGATGGACTATGACGTGATGTTAGTACCCCATCGACCACCAAATAGGTTAATTGTATAATATGTGTATTGGGTGATGGAGGAATAGCTCTACCACCCCAATTAAACGAATGATATGTAAATAGAAGAGAATGTAGTCAAGAATGAGTGTGATTGTGGATGTGTTTGGAAGTGCTTGCAGTGGGTGCTATATTAACATTTCTGTTGACAGCTTCCGGAGTCCAACCCCGGTGGATGGTCGGATAAGACCGAGGTCTGCCCCCGGACTGCCAACACTGGTGGGTGATTCTCGAGGTAATTCATTCTAAATAGCAAATGTTGGAATTGTCGGTGACTGCGAGAAGAGAAATGCTCAACTTGGTACATGAGTATATATCCGTACACATGTTTGCCAATCCAATCATAATGATAGCCTAAGAGGATTAGGATTTACCATAGGAAAATGGTCCGTTTTTTGGCATAGAAAAAAATATTGCATGAGATTCCGAGCTTCAAAAGTGCTTCAAATAATGTTTTTTTTTTATTTTAACAGGAATGAATTAACTGTTTTCATTAACTTATTACATTAACTATTAACTTGCAACTCACGAATCCTTACGCTGTTTGAAGATGCTGATATTTTATGTATATTTTGTGGTCTAAATTAACATGGAATTCTATACATCGTTTATCAACTGTCTACTAAAGAATAATTGGTCTGTTTTTATGTCGTAAATTTGGCTGCCGCCGGGAAATTTATGCTCGACCAGAAAATATCTTCTCCTGAAAAATATTTTTTCACTTTTACCTACATTTTTCATTATCTTTTATCATATTAAAAAAAAAGTATTTTCAGCAGGAGTAATAGGCAAATAAACGTGGTGAGCAATAATCTCTATAACATTGCTAACCAGGAGCAGAAAAAAATTCTTATTGATGCGGGTCTTGTTTTCACCAATAACTAAAATTAAGGTAAGTTAAATTTTAAAAAAATAAAGTGAAATAATAAAATTTAAACAAAGAATAATAAGTTTGGAGCATAAGATTTTCCAATGGTACAAATATACATACAAGACTTTCGGGCGCGAAATTCCTTGCAGCTCGGCGTGCTACAGCGTACGGATAACTTATAATGACATCTCTCTGGTAATTTAAAATAAAACTTGTAACTTTTGAAAAAAAAAGATCTGTATTAAACGATGTATATGAGATTTGGAGAAATCGCGAGAGGAAAAATTGGAGAGAAGTTTGTTATGGAAAGACTTGAAAGTAATATTCAGAAAAAACATGAACTGGAATAGGATAGAGTGATGAGGGATTATTGAGAAAAATAAACAAAAGGTACTTGACGTTAACATTTTATAAAAAAATTTGTAAAATTTTGTCTCAAATTTAGGTTGTTGCGCAAAATTAACAGCCCACTATTTTTAAGTAGTTATAAATTTATCTATAAGGTACTTTGTTATGTCGTAGTTCTAAGAAAAATATAAGAAAAAATATTGATTGTTTCGGACCAATTAAATTGTACGGAAAATGGAAACGTTTTTGTTGTTTGTTTGAGCAAATAACAGATTTGCACATAGTGGTAAAATTTTAGAGTTTATTGCTAAAGTAGAAATTACAGACCCTTTTGGAAAAAAAATTCAGATCAAAATTAAAATCCTTTTAGTAGGTGTTGAGTTGAGTTGAACAAAAATATAGGAATAAGACATCTCACCGTAAAAAATAATAAAAGAGAGAGAGAGGGTAAAAGGGAGAGTTTAGAGAGAGAGAGAGAGAGAGAGAGAGAGAGAGAGAGAGAGAGAAGGAGAAGGAGCGTTTTTGAGGAATCGCTAACCTTTCAAAAGATAAATTTAATTTAATTAAAAAATAGGATAATCTTCATAATAATATATAACATGGTTACCCGTATTTTAATATGTCTAGTAGTCAGAAATTCCGAAATGTTTTATAAATGTATATCTGTACGAAACATATTCCATGTATTAAATTGTAATAAAATGACAGCTGATGGCAAATTGTTAGATTTTGATTGATTCAATGATACTGTATAAATGCTGAAAAAGTCTTTTATGGATGTGTTTAATGATTCATCGATATATGTATATTAAAGGAAAAATAAATAACAATATAGGTAACAAATTAAAAGTAACTACATATTAACATAAATTTATTATAGCTATACACATTTACACGGCAATACAAGTCATACATTTTTTACATATAAAATTTAAACACCTTATTGAGGTTGACAAAAATAGGTAAACATAGGTTATCATTATATTCATTATGAGTTTGCAGAAAACAACAATTAGCAAAGATTGGTAACACTTTAACAAGTTTAGGCCAAAGAATGAAATGAAAAAACAATTATAACATTTTAATAACTTTATAATATTTAACATTCAAGTTTAAAAAATTATTTCAGAATTAGGCTTGACTCAATAATAGCATATTTTTTTATTTTTTTAATCTGACACATCGAAACAGCAATTTATTAGTATTTTAAATTCATTTTTATTTAAATTAACAATCCTTAAAACCACGTCGAGATATGCACATTGTGAAAACTAGAGATGTATGATTTTTATATATTTACAATGTCGAATAAAGTTCGTTTATATAATATGTATATTATTTATATATATAGTTTTCATAAATGATAAAAAAGATGTGTTTAAATTTTCTGTGTTTATTTTACATTTATTTAAAAAATCTGATCACTTTGGCTCCGTTAAAACAACCCCTTGGGTCTAGTTTGAGCATTTCTTTGGTTTTGTGTTTGTCGTCTTTGGCTTGGCCGTTCCAAAGGACACTTTTTCAATCGACCAGAATAACAATTAAACCAACGCGTCCCTTAAATTTAGACATATTCACGTAATGTAATTATTTACAAGTGGGGTTCATTCTAACCCACAAAACTTCAAATTTTTGTACAATGTAAATTAGAAATTTTGATAAATAAACATTTTCGTATTGAGTTATTATTATTAATCAAAATCTATACATATCTATGCTGATCAAAAATATATATGTTTACGCTTCTGAAATATATAATAAGAAAATAGCGAACATTGTTTTTTTTAATTTAATTCCAGCCTTCAATGTGATAATTTGAAATCATACACGAAGGTATAACAATTTTTTTGTCTCTTTACAATTGTAATTTTAGTAAAATATCAACAATAGCAAAACTCTCTCGCTTTAGTAATGACTAGCACAGCCACGGTAAATTGCAGAGAAAAAACTTTCGTGGCTGTGCCATCGAGAAAGTTTGTTATTATTTGTTGTTCCTGCTAAGAATAAACACTCAAAATGGAAAAAAACACGACTAGACAAACACAAAACTATAATACAAATAACTTTATAAACTCTGAAATAGACAATGATTTTTTTGTGATTTTAAAAATTTTTAAATACGCCATTAATAAATACTAAAAACTAAATTCACGAAAATTAATGTTAGTAAAATAAGCGAAATATTATTTTGAATCTGAAAGAAACAGGTCAGGTGGTTTTGACGTGTTTCCTCGCTTAAACATCCTTAGTGCAAAGATATTAAAGTACACAGACAAATATTTTACAGAAAATATTATGTTAAAAGAAACAAACTATTATGCATTCAGGTAGCCTTGGAGGTTCCTCAAATGTGATATATATTATATATCTATATATATATTTATTTATTTTTTAAAAGTTTTAAATGACCCTGTTGATTGGTTGCGCGCACGCCGGGATCCTGGGGAAGTTAATAGTGCCGTGTGTTTCATTTTGCAGTGTTGCCCCCCAGAAATGCGACGCAGTTCCGACGACTCGAATTGTTCCATTTGTGTATATATATTTATTTTAAACTGATAGGTCACCGGACGGGGGAAGACACTCCTTACTCCTCACTTCTGAAACAAAAACAAAAACAGTTTTAGTTCAACATTAAAAAAATCATATATAAATATTTTTTGCAAACATTTCTAAATTGTTGATTTCAAACATAACCAATCTAACCTAAAATTCTGAATATACATGTATTAATTGTAGAACATAAGAGAAATATAAATAAATGCACAGAACAGTAATGAGTTTTTCATCCAGATCATTAACGTTTTTTTATGATTATGGTATTTAATGAAGGAAAGTTTTATACGAAACTAAAATTTAAATTCCTGGACTAAATGATATTGTACTTACAGGCGTGGTAAGCAAACCGTATGAGAGCCCAGGGATCCTAGACATTCAACAGCTCAATGATTTGGGCACATTCGAGAATAGACCCGAGGTGTAATAGACGAATCTCTCCTAAAATCGAACACTCAGCTAGGAAGTGAAGAACTATCTCAATAGACTGCGCGTTGCGGATTCCCTCCCTCTTATCCAAATTGAGTTCAAATGGAGGACCTCGCAATGAAGTTTTAGAAGCCAACGCAACTCAGAAGATTAAAACCGACGAAATTTCTTTCTTTTAAATTAAATGAACTACGAGAATGTAGAGGTCATTAAACAGGAAGAAATTATCTGAGGATAGAGCACGACTCATGCATCAGTGCTATGATGCTCTTTTATTGCCTACAACAAAGCTGAAAAGAGATCTGGTCATTTATCAAGGTTATCAAGGGTTGGTGTGGTTAGGGAGAATTTATGGAATAGATATAGCCAATGTGCAAACCAGAAAGTCTTCAACCGTATGATTTCTAACGCTGTTATTTATACAAGCCTGGAATCAGAAAGATGTGAGGTTATGCGGATGAATGAGAAGTGAAGCTGTAGGGGGTTGAAATTGGTAATACAAATAATTTATGGACAAAATATCTTAGAACTTTTTCTAATGAATGAAATTGTTGCTAGCAATAACAATTATACCTGGCAACCGTAACTCCAAATCGAACGGCACACTGAATTGAATACTTGATACTTGAATTTTAATGGAATGACCTCTTGTGTGATTAAAAAGGACCACGTGTAGTTGATTGCAATCTGGGGGAGAGAAGAGCACCAAGATATTTCTACACATTAACCACCTTTATTCTTTCCCATTATTAATACCAATGGTCCGAAGACTTAAGTCTACCACATTTTCTGAACACCATAACCTTTTGAGGTTCGCCGTTTAATTCCATTGGACACAAAAAGCTTTTAGTGGCTTTATATTCTTTTGTAGACCATGTATTGAGTCAGCCATTATAACTATGTCGTTCACGTAAATTAGAATTTGTGTTGCCTATTCTCACAACACACTCAAGAACGGAGTCAAGGAACAGGGCGAACAGAATAGCGCTTAGCAAGCACCCTTGCCTAACCCCACTAGCAGAAAATAAGAGAGGAACAAAAAGCGGCAAAAGATGAAAAAATAAAATAGATTGATAGTTGGAGAGAAAGAGAGAAGGAGAGGGAGAGAGAGAGAGAGAGAGAGAGAGAGAGAGAGAGAGAGAGAGAGAGAGAGAGAAAGAGGGAGGGAGAGAGAGAGTAAAATATTTACAGTATTCCCACAAACAATGGATAATTTTTTTTTAGTTGATTGAACCAATTTATCGTTTTCTAATGTTACGTTACATTACACATAAAATAAAAATGTTAATATAATGCAAACTGTATATAACACTTATTTAATAAACCAGCCCTTTTTAGCCTTTCAGTAGTTTCACTTGGATGATATTTCATTTGAGTTAATGTATTACAAAGAGGGTTGAATAAAAGTTTTGTACACAAAACTGTACACTGATAAAATTGTACAACATTTTCAAGCAAGTAATGTAAAATAAGTAGATTTTTTAACATATTTACTTGATAATTGAAGCAAACTTATAAGTTGAGTAAAAATGCGAAAAATTTTTATCAGGCTCTTAATACTAATTTGAAATTACAACACTTTTCCGTGAGAAGTACCTGATTTCTTGTACGTGTACCAGTTACTGAAAAGGGAAATAAGATTCTCTTTTAACTTTGCGATTCTTCATTTGTGGCATTTTCTGTTATTTCTGAGCGGATTTCTCTGCAAGACACAATAATCCGTTGTTCGAATTCTAAGACATTCAATACTGGAGATGGATTGGCATACACTCAATTCTTCAATGCCCCCCTCACTCGTTTTATTCGGGGCATAACTCAGAAATGGTCGATCCTATCAAAAGTTTCCTTTCAGTAAAAGTGGCGTAAAATAAGGCCTAGAATCGGATTGTACAATAAAAATGTGAAATTTTTATATAAAATAACAAATTTAGTGTCATTTCCCAGCTGAATAAGAAAGCTATGTTAAATCTGTTACCACCAAGCGATTCATAGCCAAAATTAACTTGGGGTTTGTATAAGACCATTTTTGCTAAAGTCATTTCCGAATTAAATTGGTGGACTGCTGAAGTTGATATACCCTGAATATGATTGGAAGAAAACGAATCCTCCAAAGCTGTTTCATAGTTTAAGTATATATAAATGTTTATAAATTCGTGGTCAAAAACGATAAACATGATAAAAACGATTATGTCATTTCATGTCAGGCAAAAACGTCGGCCGACGTTGGCAAGCGTTCGCCGTCCGCGGCTGTATTTTAGGGCAATTTCTGCCGCCGCTGGCAAACTTATGAAGCCATTAGGTGATTGAAATTGTTTAATCTTGCTTACGCAACAAATGGGCGTGGGGCACGACTGGCAATAAAGTTAAACGTGACAAAATATGCAAATGGATATAACACTTATGTGGGGGTGGGGAGTTATTTACTTATGTCTAAGTCCTTCCCCTTCGCTAAAATCGATCAAGACCGTTTATCCGTATGTGTAGTATTATGAAAGTACTTCAGTCTCCAATGAATATTGATTCCCACTCGACACAGGTTCGCAATCGTTGGGCTCAAGGCCTCCCTTCGTTCCCAAGGATTTTCGTTTAGCAATTTATCAACCTGGATTTTACGGTGAAATTCGTTCAAGAATGACTTTTATTAAATAAATAAACCACTAACTTCTAATGATTCAAACTGTCAAATAATTATGGTATTTTGTTCAACCACTCCGGGAAGAAATATTCCTCTGGGAAATTTTTTTAACGTCCTCGTTAAATACTTCCTCCAATTAATTATAAAACCCTCCAAATTATGTTGGGAATCAACTTAGAAGCAAATTAACCCAGAAACAGTATTTAAAAAAATTACCTATAAGGATGTTTATTTTGGGGAAATAATAATTAACATTTATTTATTTTCACTAACTGTTTGATTAAAATTTTGAATTTTAGTACCGCTGATTTATTGACAATATGGCAAACGTAAGGGTAACCAAAATAATAACGATAGGTACATAACAACATTGTTGATAAATCTAAATATGTATTCATAGTCATAATTGACACTATTAATTATATTTCTTTTTTATCCACTTTTATTATAAGTCTTGGTTGAAATGAAAAGCGAGTGGGATTCGAACCCATGAACTTTACCTATTAGATGATATTTGGAAATGTGGCCAAAAGGGGGAAGATTCGATGGTTCAGTTTGAGATGGGAAATTGGTGTCCGCGTGGATCGAAGTCGTAATAGCTCGAGTGGGTTATAGCTGCAAATTGAGCCGAAAAACGTGGGTTCGAATCCCGCTTGTGACACTAGCTTTTTCAACTGAACTGAGATCTTAGATAACATGTATAACTAATTGTTGATAAATGACAATTAATTAAGGTTTTTAGTTGAGATGAAAAAAAGTTAGTGGCACGAGAGGGATTCGAACCCCCGACCTTCGGCTAGATTCGCCGCTGCTCTACCACCTGAGCTATCGTGACCTCGATCAACTCGGACATCAACTACCCATCTCAACCCCACCTTATGAGTTTTCCCTCCTTTTGCCATTTTTCATCTCAACTAAAAACCTTAATTAATTGTCATGTATCAATTGGTCAAGCGGACCACGAAATTAGTGAATTAATGATTTAAAAATGAAGTACACTTCACTAAAGCTCTCCGTCGCCATTTCAATTGTCGTCGAGAATCCAAACCGATTATACGACATTTGAAAAATGGCAAAAGGAGGGAAAACTCATAAGGTGGGGTTGAGATGGGGAGTTGATGTCCGAGTGGATCGAGGTCACGATAGCTCAGGTGGTAGAGCAGCGGCGTATCTAGCCGAAGGTCGTGCGTTCGAATCCCTCTCGTGCCATTAACTTTTTTTCATCTCAACTAAAAACCTTATTTAATTGTCATGTACCAATTGGTCAAGCGGACCACGAATTTAGTGAATTAATTGTTGATAAAGTTGATTTGTAAAGTTGTATATGTTGTCTTGCAGGAGGGATTAACTTCCACATAGGGTGTTGCGGTTGAGGGGTCAATTTACAATAAATGTTTCATACCAATATCAACTAAAAAACATTGGGTTCTGCCGGGATTCGAACACAGATATTCTAGCATGGCAAATACTATTCGGACATAGTTGTACCGTGGTCTCGTTATGATATTAAATATCTAGAAAATCACAATCACTCAATAAAATTGCTTTTTATACGTAATGTACATAATAAAAATTGTGATTCAACGAAAAGCTACGGCACTTACTTTGCGGAATTCAATAATGTATTAATATGTGTGGTATTTAGTGACTGGTAATTAATGATTATTTGGAGATAGTGAGATTCGGTCCAGTGTGTCGTAGATTTAGAAAAACATTTTCATTATCGTGCCAACGTTACAATCTTTATATTATTATTATTATTATTATTCTGTTTTGTTTTACGAGGGTTCGCTACAGCAGAGGTTATATCGACTCTCGGGAATCCGGTGTTTTTGAAGAAAAGCCCATTTATATGTATGTCGAGTTCGAATGCAGTGCCGCTAGATTCGAACTCGGGACCTTTACCTTACAGTGATGGTACTGTTCTTCAAACAAGAGACAAATTAATTATTTATTATTTTAATGAGTAAGTAAAATTATAATGTAATAATAACAAACTATTTCATTTATTTGTTCTCGAATCATATAATAAAATATCATTTCACAGATCAAATAACCCTATTCTTGTTGTAAAACCACATTTCTGCTAGTATTTTGAACTTGAACAATGAAAAGACAAAATACGGTGTTTTAACTAAACATAATAGGAAAAGACTAATGAACCGCGCATTATTCGAAAGACTGACTTCATTTAAAGTTCGTCCCACGCTAGTTAGGTAAGTTCAACAAGAGAAAATGTAAATTACTTCTTCTGAAGAACGACTATGATTCATTTGAACGAGTACTTAAGAAACAACTCCCTCCTTTCTAAATGAGGGATATGAACCAGTTCTAGAGATTTCAAGAAAAAAAAGCCGCGTTTTCTTTGTTTGTCGAGACTGGTGGATTAGTCAGTGGTTTTTTTATTGTTCGGCTCGGTTTTAGTGATCGTCGGTACTTTTTTATTTTTAATTTTTGTAGTAATTTTAATGATATAAACGCAGTATATGACCTCATTTAATTTGGGTGTTTTTACGAGTTTTTAGTTTTGAATGTGTTGTCTTTTCGATAGAAAATCGTGTAGATTTTCGAGTTTTCGAAAATATATAGATATTTTTCGACTAGTGCTTACATTGTTTACGAGTTTTATGCTTGTCTATATGCTGACGGCTCGTGATGGTTTTCTATGGGGTGAATCTTCTGATTTAATTTTCCACCGTTGCCCCTAAGTCATATCTATAATCTGTTTTTGTGGTATCATTTCGTTTACTGAACGTGTTTGTGTTATACATGTAATTTCGTGCAATGGTTATTAATTTTTACATAGTATTTTGTATTTCTCTTTATCAGTTGTACTGATATTAGTCGGACATATATATTTCTGGTGCCTTTTTGTGTCGTTGGGAGGAAGGAGTGATTTGAGTTAGCTTGTGCGATGTTGATGTTCTGTATATGCCGAATTGCAGTTTGTTGTCCGTTTTTGTTATTGTTAGGTGTAGGAAATTCAGACTAGTTTATTCTTTTTCTGCTGCGTAAAAATTCAGGTCTGTCATTATGTGGTTTATGTTGTTCATGTCGTGGATGTTGAGTAATATAATGATATCGCGGGTATGGAATATGTCTGAAATTGAGTTAGCCATTTCTCGTCCGACTCTCAGAGGGAATTTTTTAATTAATTTATTTCTTTTTTGTGAATTACGTCGTCCTTCGTTTTCTTAAAAAGTAGGCAAACTCAGAAGGATAGCCGGAACAAAATGATAGGGAAGTATCTACTATCGAACTATACAAAAGAACATAAAGATTCATGTGTGCAGAAGGAGACGACACTTGATCGGCAGTATTCGATTTTTAAATTTTAGTTATTTCATAAATTTATTTTATTTATTTATTAAAATATTTTTTTAAGGATTGTTGACGGAATATGAACAAGATATCACAGGAAAACTTGTTGTATTTGTTATCAAAATTTACACATTTTTATCTAATTGTATGATTTTAAGGATTTGCACATGTTTTACTAAAAAAAATATTTATACTAATTTGTCAAAGATTACGAAAAATTGCCAAACGAATCTTTTTTTAACTATACGAAACAAATAATTCCAATATTATAAATAACACCAAACAATAATGGTATTTTTTCTGTTATTTTTATTTTGTGAATTTTATTTATTTATTAAAATATTGTTTTTTTAAGCATTGTTGACGGAATATGAAAAGATATCACTGGAATACCTATTATATTTGTTATCAACATTTACACATTTTTATCTGATTTATGATTTTAAGGATTTGCACATATGTTTTATTAAAAAAAATATTTAAACTATTTTGTCAAAGATTACGAAAAATTGCCAAACGAATCTTTTTTTAACTATACGAAACAAATAATTCCAATAATGTAAATAACACAAAACAATAATGGTATTTTTTCTGTTATTTTTATTTTGAACAATTGAATTTTATGTATTTATTAAAATATTGTTTTTTTAAGCATTGTTGACGGAATATGAAAAATATCGCAGGAATACCTATTGTATTTGTTATCAACATTTACACATTTTTATCTGATTGTATGATTTTAAGGATTTGCACATGTTTTACTAAAAAAAATATTTATACTAATTTGTCAAAGATTACGAAAAATTGCCAAACGAATCTTTTTTTAACTATACGAAACAAATAATTCCAATATTATAAATAACACCAAACAATAATGGTATTTTTTCTGTTATTTTTATTTTGAACAATTGAATTTTATTTATTTATTAAAATATTGTTTTTTTAAGCATTGTTGACGGAATATGAAAAGATATCACTGGAATACCTATTATACAATATTTGTTATCAACATTTACACATTTTTATCTGATTTATGATTTTAAGGATTTGCACATATGTTTTACTAAAAAATATATATTTAAACTAATTTCGCACAGATTACGAAAAATTGCCAAACGAATCTTTTTTTAACTATACGAAACAAATAATTCCAATATTATAAATAACACCAAACAATAATGGAATTTTTTCTGTTATTTTTATTTTGAACAATTTAATTTTATTTATATATTAAAATATTGTTTTTTTAAGGATTGTTGACGGAATATGACAAGATATCACAAGAATACAGATTGTATTTGTTATTGAAATTTTCACATTTGTATCTGATGTATGATTTTAAGGATTTACATATATGTTTTACAAAAAAAAAAAATGTTTAAACTAGTTAGTCACAGAGTACGAAAAATTTGTCAGACGCATCTTCTTTTTAACTATAAGAAACAAATAATTCTATTATTATAAATAACACAAAACAATAATTGTACTTTTTCTGTTATTTTTGTTTTGAACAACAAATTTTGTTATTTTAAGTAAAATTTTCCTAACTAAAACCATTTATAATTAAATCGTTCTAGCTTTTAAATCGATTGGGAATGAAGTGGCATCTGTACGTGAAAATGTAAGTTTCTGCAGAGGGATCATGAAATTGAATTCCAGCTTTCTCCTGGGGCCTGTGAAGATTTGACACTTTGAGCCAATTAGTCGCGCCGAGCGGCGTTTTAGTCTTAAATGAGCCTGGTAGGGATTATTCTCGGATGATAATGATTTGTCACCCCCGAGCACTGGGCAAGACCACCCACTGGCCCCAAATTGGTATTGAACCTCCCCAAAATATAACCCTGTTGAAATTAACTGTGGGGGTAGGTTTATGTGTACGCGAAGGGAGGGAGAGAACGATAATCCCTCAAGCCTTGATGAACAATAAACGCAACCCCTAGCGAGGCGAGGTGGACCAAAAGTAATCACTGATAACCCCACTGATTTACTCATTAAAACCCCGAATTTATGAAGCTATTTAACAGAATGTCAATACACAAAGTTCCCGCTTCGTATTATTTTGTGTTTATTTACCTCTTTTTTGCACAAACAAATACTTTAAAAAATGTACTTAAAAATGTGCAATAATTATCCCAGTTTTGTTTCTAAGGGAGACGACTTGGACCAATATTACAAAATAAAAGGTGACTGTTGGAAAGTTTCATAATAAAATTCTCATATTCCGGGTAAAAACGTCAATATACTCAAGTGATAATATTTTCTTACACTAACGTTATTAAAGATAAATGGACCAAAATAACACCACACACACAAGTCTATCAAAAGCACGTTCATAACTATGGTTCGACACTTCTGTATTAACGGATATTTTACATATAACAATCAATTTTACAAACAACTATTTAGCATAACAATGGGTAGGAACATAACAATTATGACACATCTATTAAACACAGTTATACCACGACTTCCTTTTACATTACCCTTCCACACTAAATACGTAGATGATATATTGACAGCAGTTCCCACAGATCAAATTAAAACTACATTAGATACATTTAACAGCTTTCACCCACGCCTACATTTTACACATGAAATCGAAAACAACAAAACAATACCGTTTTAGATACACTCTTAATAAAACATCCAGATGGCAAATTAATCACAGATTGATATCAAAAACTAAGAAACACAGATCGCTATCCAAATTTTACATCTCACCATCCACTTCATACAATAATAAACACGGCCAAATGACTATTTCACAGAATTATTACCCTAAGACATGAGTCTTTTCACTACAAGGACATAATGATATACAAACATATCCTACATAACAATCTCTACCCTAACCACATAATCAACAGAATGATCAGCAATACAACTCAGACAATTCAGATTTGTTTTTATTGGTTCTTACTTCAATATACACCATTACATAAATTTTATTGCTCAATGATTGTTGTTAATAATTTGCAGTAGAGAGAAACAGGACGCTGTAAAAACAACGAAGACCTTCAATAAATTACAACATTAAATTGGAGATTGTAAAGATTTAACAACGAATGTTCAATCTTCAATATAATTTGTAATGGTCTCGAGGTTTATATTCCTTGTGAAATTTAAATGAATGGTACGAAGTTAGAAGGACAGAGATTATCAAGAAAATCTGCTCGGATATTACAACATTATCCCAATTGATAAGTTTGTTCCAGTGGTAAATCAGACGACATAAGATTTCTGATGACGTGAATCAACCCTACATGTGTCGCCCGTTTGTCGTAAGAGGTCTTGGAATTTCTCAATTTCCCCCTCGCCCCATCACCGTCGTAGGAATCTTACAAAATGCGATAGTTGTCTTAATTCAAGCGGGAGAGGAGCGATATATCTTTTTCACCCTTCAGCCTAAACACGAAATAATCTTTCATCCTCATTCCTCACAGAATGATGTCAGAGGCGTTTATGCTTGTATACTTCCATCAATTTCATCTATTGTCTTTGATCATTACACTTCACTTTATACATTATTCAATAATAAAGCGACAAATATTAATTTTCAGCAGGATTTGAGTTATTGTTTTTTGACCAACTCGTGTTGTACTTATTTCCGATCAAGAAATAACGGAATTATTATATATACCCAATTTCCAAACTAAATGGTTTTTAATTACATAAAAAGTAATGAAAGAAACATAAAAACATATTAATAAATAGCATATATATGTCAATTAAGCTCCGACAATATTTTTCTCTTACATAGTCACTCCTAAACTGTCTACAGTCCTATCAGTCTTTCCATGATTTCGAAATTTTTGAATATTTTTTAACGTTTCTTAACTATAAAGTATTTTCAAATTATTTTTTGAATTAATTGATGCTCCCATTTTCCGACAGGTTTCTGAAGTTGTTAATCGAATTTCATCTAATAAAGATAAGTAATTGTACCGGTCGGTTTCTTTCCCAGATATGGCCCTTTTGTGTTTTGGTGCCCAGAAATCATCTTTAGTACTAGTTACTAAATTATTTTTCCTTTTTAGGGATCTCGTTTCAAGAAAGGTTTGTAATATATTTAATTCTACAATCTTACCGCTGGTTGAAGCAATGTGATAGCTAGCATACGTACTCAGAGGTATATTCTATTTATACTGGTTTCTTACTTATCGCAATACCACATAACAGCCAACGCAGATAAATATTATATATAGTTAAAATTAACAGTAAACTTGTGACTAAGAAGGCCATTAGGCATCAGGATGAAGGAGATACTGGCCTGCAGGAGAGCTACAATTCTTAAAGTTAAGGAAATCAATGAATCCAAGAAGGAACCTTTGATGCTTTCCTCAATACCTATAAGGGTAGATATGGCGGAATGGAAGAAAGAAGAGACCCCCCCCCATATGTATTCAAAGCTAAATTCCTGGCCCTCAAAGTAGAATACAATGAAGGAACCTTCATTTATACAGACGGTTCGAGGGTCAGTGAGGGGGTCGGCAGCGCAGTTTGCTGGGAAAAATAGGCTAAAACAATTCCTCTCCCAAAGGCTGCAAGTATCTTTTCCGCAGAGTTGACCGCCATATCATCCGCGCTGAGTGAAGCTGAACACATTGGGTGCAACCAATATGTCATTTGCACCGACTCACTCAGTGCAGTCTTAGCCATCCGTAATATCTTCACCATGGACCAATCGAAGTAATACAAGAGAAAACCAGGGAAATACACGAACAAAAAAAAGAGGTAGTTATTGCCTGAATACCGGGCCATGTAGGCATAGAAGGTAATGAAAATGCCGATCAAGCTGCCAAACGAGCAGCGATAATGCCACATGACCCGGAAACTCCCGTGAGCTCAGCGGACGTCAAAAATACATGAAGAATCTCTGTCGGAAAGAATGGCAGAACCGCTGGGACAAAATGACCGACAAATCAAAAGAACTAAAATAGTCGGTCAAACCGTGGGCCATGGATAGTATGAGCAAAACAGAGAGAATAATGTTGACCCGACTGCGAATAGGCTACACGAGACTGACGCATGGTCATCTCTTGGCGAGAAAAAGTCCACGGAGGTGCCCATTGTGCGACGCACAAATAACTATTAAGCATTTACTAACCTAATGCAAGAACAAAGTGTGTCGTTTCCTCGAGTTTAAAAGAGGTTTTACAACACAGTAATGACAACAGCAAGAAAGTAATCGAATATCTGAAGCAAATAAATGCATATGGTCGCCTTTAATGCTTCTCCGCACGTGGTTTCCTTTCCCATTCCTGAAGTGAGTGTATTTATTGCCGAGAATGTGTGAGTGTATGGGTCGGAATATCGAGTACCCCACAGACCCACCAAACTAGGATCGATATCTCTTTGTATGTTTTGGGTAGAATGAAGGTGTTTATTGGCGCGAAAGTGAGTTGTATGGGTGGGTTGTGCTGGAATATCGAGTGCTCCACAGACCCACCGTTTTAGGTTATTATTAGGCTATAATATCTTTTAGAGTGAGTGGGCGGAGGCACTGTTGTAATATTAAATGTAGAATGATCGGTTACAGTTTGAGTGAATGTATTTATTAGTGCGATAGAAGTGTATGCATGGGTGGGTCTATGGTGGAATATCAAGCACCCCATAAACCCACCAACCTAGGTTAATATTTTAGATTAATTGTAATTTTAATTGTATATAATGTATGGATGTATTTATTAGCGTGAATGAGGGCGGGTCTTCAGAGGAATATCGAGTACTCTGAAACCCGCATATAGGATAGGCTAGGATTGAATGTTAGTGAATGAGATAGTTTTCAGAGCCTTTTCACCACGTGTGAGAGAGCTAAAAATATAGAAATAACGTCCCAGAACACAACTAGAAAGATCGCCAGTCTTCCTACATAAAAGCTAAGTTAAAAAAAATATATATATAAATAAATAAAAATAAAATAAAATACATTTTTAAAACGTGAGGTGGAAGGAATGCGAGGTGCCGGCAATAGCCCAGGCAGCTAGCCGGCCGAAAAAAAGGCGTCTCGGACCAAAAGCAGTTATGCCCAACAAAACCCAATTAACTGCATTCAAGAAACTACTGTGATCGCTCTGGACACGCATGGACAACAGTGGCCAATTGGTTATGGCATCCGAGTCGTATTTGCCATTCCAGCGGTCCTGGGTGTGAATATCGACACAGCCCTTGAAATTTTGTGGCAATAATAAGTAAATATATAGTAAATTGTTGTGATCACTCGTCCACAAACCTATAGGGTAGTTCGTCAAATATTCCTTCCCTTCTGGCAATGTAAAATTTTCATACTAATCTTTCGATTAGTCATCATTGTCTCTCAAAAAATCTTGATCTCAACACCTCTTGGTTTATATTTAATAAAAGTATATTATGTATTATGTATATTGTAAAAGTATATATATACAGTGTCGTATATTGTAAAAGTATACATAAAGTGTAGTATATTGTAAAAGTGTGTATATATATATATATANTTATATATTATTTATTTTTTATTTTTTACTAGGGTTCGCAACAGCAGAGGTTATATCAACCCTCGGGGTGCCAGTGTTTTTTGCCGCGGCCCTGCATTCGAACCCTGGACCCTCACGTTACAGTGATGAGCGCCGTTTTAACGCCTAAACCGTTGTGGCCAGGGACGCCCCCCCACATTATTTATTATATATTATATAATGTTCACATTTTATTAGCACATTTATTCTGATAATAAACGTTTATAAAGGATAGAAAAAAATTTGTCGGACAGAAATTTGGTTTCTTTTATGGGGGAAAGCTGACAAAACGTTGCCATCTATTTCAACTGTATTGAAATAATTATATTTCAACCGTTTGAATACATTCTTTAATTGATATATTGCCGAAATAAGTAATTAAAAATCCAGCTGCCCTGGTTTATTGTTAATAAAAACTTATGACCAATTTATAATGAAGAGGGGGAATTGTCTCACTCAATTATTATTCAACCATAAAAAGTGATAAACATGGAAACATAAAGGCTTATGGGTAAAAATGTGGTAGTGTGGGAAAATACTGACCTTTTTCTAACAAAATTCCACAATCTTTACACACACAATTGGCGACACTATGATGTTTAAAATTTTGTAAGTTACCATGATAGTATGTATAATAATTATAATTTTTTATTATAATTAGTAAATTAAGTGACATAGTGCTTTAAGCGACAAATTGGCCTCATATTTTTGGAGGGGGGAACTGGCTAAAAATTTCCGGTTCAATAGGTTCAATAGTGGGAACCTAATATACGAGTGGGATATCAAGGAGCAGTGAGACTGACATGCTAATCTCTCGGCTACCACTACTTCAATAGAGCATATATATATATAATATAAATCTATTATTATTATTATTATTTTGTACGAACAGACAGAGGGTGTAAAAATGGTAGACATTTCAAAATAAAAAATAATTGCATCTCACGATCTACTGTTTAAAAGAAATTGTAATTCCTTGAATTAAAAATTGAATAATCATATATTTTATATGTCCAAATAGTACATTAAATGTATAAGTTATGTAAAATTTTATAAATGGAAGATTTATAGAAGATCGGCCAAAACGTGACAGATTTATGTATTTAGCAAATATTGTTTTATGCGTGTAATTGTGTATATATTTATATATATTTCTTGGTCCTAGAAGGGGCACAATAATTTATAATTTATTATTATCGTTTTGGTGGTGAAATTATAAACAAAATGAATAAATAACCCACCGGCTTATGTCATTTTTCCGAATAGATTCCCTGCAGACGTTGTCATTTATCGGATCGATTACAGCCAATTAACCGTTTCCCTTAAGCCCAGTTCATCAAACTAAATTCCAGCCACCGTTAAGTGTTTAAGTCGGGGTTGTAGGCCTTGTCGGCCAGAGGGGGCATAACTAAGCCAGTTATGCAGAAAGTTCCGTCCAACCAGTCAAATGATGGCCCGACTGCATAAACTAATTTCACTGTTTAAACCAATTACGGGATTAGTTTATCAATGGATATCGGCTTAACAATGCATAGTTTAGGTTCGGTTCCTTTGTTTCTGGCTTCGATTTTCGCCTAAATATTGGCAATTTAATTGAAAACTGGGTCCCATTTCATGTTCATGGGAATTGAGAATTCTGTTATAAACCATTGCAAATATTTTATTAATATAACTGGAGTAACGTTCATAACCGGTGAAGTGGGTGTAAAAAATGTAACTTGATTGAAAATCTGTCGGTAGATTGGAAACTGAATTAAAAAACAATACAATATTTATTAATAACTAATTCCCTTTACTAACGCTCTTACTCTAAATTTCTCTCTCTCTCTCTCTCTCTCTCTCTCTCTCTCTCTCTCTCATTCGTTTTAAATTTTCATTGTGATTATTCTTTCATCTTTATTTTTAGGATCTACTCATATGGAAAAACTTCAAATGGGCTTCGCCCTGCAAATGGATTTATTACAGGACGCAAGAAACTTTTACTTACGAGAAAGAGGCCTAAGCAAGAAAAAGAGGTGGTTAGTCACTTTTCTTGTTACGTTCATCCAGCGAAATGTTTCTCCTCGCCCACCATGTAGAGAACATATTTTAGCCAAAGAGCAGCCGTGGAAAAAAAGAAGAGAAAAAATGGAAGAGAGAACTCCTCTTGAAACAAAGACCTTCCTAAAAAGCGTTCTCTTGCCTGGCGAGGTGCGCTCTAATACTTGACACTTCCACACATATTTCCATATATATATAAACTGAACCTTTCATCTTTTATGTTGTCATTTCGCACCCGACACTTTCCATCGGGGCCAAAAGTAATCTTTCGTCGTCTACTTTGTGTCATAAGTCACAATTAAGACTCCCCTCAGGCTAGAAGTTTTTCAAATCACTCCCATGAGATCCATTAGAAAAATTATAATACGCAAAAATAAATTACATTGGAGGAACGCCTTTTACAATATCTGTATGCATATGAAATGTGAGATAAAAACTCTTCCAATGTTTTCTTTTATTGTTTGGGGAACGGAATGACTAGGGACTGGTGTAATTGTTGTTTATAGTAAATAAATTTAACCGGAAAGAAACATTAACTTATTATTCATATTTTTTCTCACGAAACAGAAATTAACTGTATATTGTTAATTTCTGTTTCTTGAGAAAAAATATGAATAATAAATTAATGTTTCTTGTGAATAATGAAATATGAATAATAAGTTAATGTTGTAAAAAATAGTAACTTTAATAATATATATTAAAATAGTAGTTTTGTAAAGCAAATTCCTTTTAAAAAAGTGTGATCTGAAGAAAAAGATTCCTAATGTAAATCTCGTTTGAAATGACAAAAACCCGAAAACGTGCATATCAATTTCAATTTTTGTTATTATTTTTTTAAACAAAGCAATAGGGATAAGGTAAAATAAAGTTTTGAATGAAATTAAATTATAAACAAAGACATCGATATTTATTTTTTATTTATTTGTTGAGTTAATCAACCTTTCTTCATGTAAGATTAAAGACATTTAAAAAAATAATTATTATGAAAAAATGATTTTATTTAGTATTATTATTATTAAAAGCAATGATATATAAGAAGCACTAATTGATGAAAATGTTTTGCAAGAATATTTACCTAATTAGGTTATTAATTATTCAAAGTTTTTAAAAGTACTCTGTAATTAAAATGTTATTTTTCATTTTAGTAAAAAATTTAACTGGTGAGCTTTTATAATTGGGTTAATGTACTGTTTGTCTAGTTACCACGAGTGTCTTGGAACGTACATTAAAAACTTCAGCGACTTTTAACTTTTATTAACATTTCTATTAACATTAAAAACTCGGAATGCTTTAATAAATTTAATGTTTTCCTAATAAAATACACATGGGCAATATGTGTTCCGACAACTCCTGTTGCTAAATCATTTCGTTACAAAACAATTGATTCATTGTTGGTTTGCCTTATTTTAAAATTAGGGGTAGTCCAAGAGGACGTGGTTTTTATAAAGGTTAATTTATTTCACATTCATTCTACGTTTCGGACTATTTTTTTCTGTCCATCAGGAAACCCTAACAAGGAGTACAGTCAAATTAATATACATTGTAGCATTAATAATTTACATAATTTACATTTTTATTTTTATTTTATGTTTAACAACTTGTTACTAAATAATTGATTGACTGTTTGGTAGAGGATTAAAATCTGTATGTGTCCAACCAATATAACATCAAAACAAATAAAATATGAATTAGGTGTTTTGGTGGTCCAGGATAAGACATTGCTCTTTCTTACCAGTCCAGCCAAGAAAGTTAGATTCCAGAGGCTGTAAACAGCTTGGTTATTTCAGCCCATTAAAGAATAAATTTTTCAGTTAACTATACTACTCAAACCTGAACGCATTATTTCTGTTTTACACACTTTTCATTCATGTAGATGGTATATTCTTGATATTCCTCCATTACCTTACACATACTGTCTATTTAATATCCTTCTCCCATTAAAAATGCACCCTAATAAACTCATTCACTCCAAATATAGACAAAAAGAGATACGATAAAACTATCCAATCTTGTCGACTAAATGTTCTCTGTAAATGCATCTTACTACTAAACTCAATTTCCAGGACGGCCTCAACATTTCATTTGTCAACGAACTGATCCGAACCTGCTTCCAAACGTCCTACATCAAGCTTTCGATACGTCCTAACACCTTTAATGACGATGACTTTTGAGCTCCTCAACCTTCAGAAACAGGGGTTTTCTCGAAAAGTTGAGTCGTTATCAAACGGCTTCCGTATATGGCCTACAGATTTGTGAGTCGTTTGAGAAAGACGGCCGAAATATTGAGTGCCAAAGTTGGCTGGTTTCTCTCAACATATCGCACACCCACAAGAAAAGTGACACAAATCGATTTTTATTTTTTTAATAATTCAGGAGGGTAGTACTACAGGAAAAATTACACAACTATAGGTGGACTCTTTGCTGCTAGGCGGGAAGGTACTGTCAACATTAAAGAAAGATGGTAAATCTTAATTCTGTGTCGAGCTGTAAAGCATTGGTGTGAGTATTTATCAGGAAAAGTGGCACATTTCGAATTACACCAGTTTTTTTCTTGTTCAGTGAAGGATTTTTAAGCTGTCCTGGAGTCACGGTTTCTCATTACGATAAACAGTTAAATCAATTGTAGAAATATGGTTTTCGTAATGTGACATTAATATAGGTCTTGATGATGACTTTAAAATAGGTCGAAAACTAGGCAGTAACAACTAAATTTCCCTTTTTCCTTCAAGACCATATCTTGATCTACAATGTTCGTGAATTATTTTAGTTTCATTTGTTTTATTTTAATAGCATTCTTACTTATAATATTTTTCCATAATTTTTTAACAAAGCTGACTTTTAACTGACGTTTCAGCGATTTTTTGATGTTTTAATTATAATATTTTTAATGATAAAAAAAATCAATAATTAATTTTGTATTTTAAATAACTAATTTTCTCTGACTTTATGAGGAAAGCATTTTTGGAGCACTTGCTACATGGATAATTATGCTTGTTTGTTAGGTTTGCCTGTTACTTTCACCAAAAATTAATACCCTTACTAGTCATGAAGTGACGACCATTATTGCTAGAGCAAACAAACTACCTTAAATTACTGAGAGCCAATATATGCAAGAAAAGTGTCACAACTGAAAAAGGGCTGGTTTTTAGAGGTAGTAGATCTGGATTTTTAATGTTTTGTGTTTTCGCTTAAGCCTTGTCGAAACGAAAGCCAAAATCGATGGATCACGACAAAACGGTGACGGCTTGTGCTTAATACATAAGTCGCAAAAAATTATCCATTTTTCTCTCCTGTAAAATTTTCTTTTGTTTAGATGTGTCACTTTTCTTTTGGGTGCGATATGTCCTCCGAGTATAGAGCTGGCTATATTATCAGCGTTGTAACCGAAAAAACACATATGCGCACTTATTATTAATGAATTTTGTATTAATATATGCATGATACAAATAAACTAGGTGCATGAATATATTGTAAAAACTTTAATAATGTGCCAAAACTTGTAGTAAACGCTAATTGGTTCATCAGATATAACCGTCAGAATGTACAAATAACAATACAGCTTTTAATTTATTAAACAGAAATACTCAAAGTGCTAACAAAATTTAATTAAGACAAAAGAACTAGGTCAATAATGAAATCAGACACTAACAACGGTTGACTGAAATCAAGATTAAACTTGCAACCACTTTCTAAAAACGAATATCAAACGCACTAAAAATATGTTTGTACTTACTAATTTTGTAATTTATTTATCTTTTGAGATATCATATCATCTTTGACATTGTATTTGATATAACATTTCAATTAATGAAAGCTTATAGTTATTGGTCGAGATAAAAAAGTAAGTGCCACGAGCGGGATTCAAACCCACGACCTTCGGCCGCTGTTCTACCACTTGAGCCATCGTGACTTCGATCCGCTCGGACACCAACCTCCCATCTCAAATTCACCTTTTGGAATTTTCCCTCCTTTTTGCCATTTTTCAATTTTTGACTGAGAATCAATTTCTGACTTTTTTATCTCGGCCAATACCTTATTTAAAGATTAATTATTTGAAAAGAATTTAATTGTTCAATTGGACAACGAAACTAATCGATTTAGTAATGTGTTATGTTGTTAAATCTAAATGACATTATGTAAAACTATTTGTTTTGTTGATCTAATAAAATAAAATTATTTAAAACACACTTACCAAACAGCTCACAGCCTATGTAGTAGAAAACAGAGTACCCCGGCAATAAATGCAAACGCTGGTTTCGCCGTCGGCTCGCTGTAACTACTCGTTCCTTCTGCGGACAATAAAAAAATCAGGATTAACACTATTTGAAAATAATCACTTTTACAATGTTAATCTACGTTGTCCGGAATTTGTAAATTTCTTGAACGGCTGTCGCCCAGAGGCGAGGTTTTTGCACGAAAAAAGCCGGCATTTAATCACCATTTTGTAATTAAATGTCATAGACAGACTTAAGGGCACTCAACTCGTAATTATTTAACAGACAGAGAAGCGTAATAGACAGCGGCTCTGGCGTGCCCGGGTCGAAGGCACGCTAGCGTCGCCGCCAGTTACGGCTCCTGACAAAACCACCTGAACTTCACACTTCACGACACACGTCTATGTCGGTGTTCTCTCGACCGACGGGAGAATGTTTAACGCCCACGGCTGCCCCAAATCGACTCTTGTTAAACTAGTTGGTAAATTTAATTTAAAATATATCAGGATTCCCAATCACAAAACAAAGAAAAAAGTTAAACCTTGCCAGAGACTAACAAATATATATCAATTTTAATTTTCCCTGTACCATTTAGAAAAGTTAAAAAGTTGAAAATTAAAGTTAATCCATATATATTTGGCGGCTATAACTGACCGTATTAATTACGTCACATAATTATTCTTTTTATCTAAGGTTTTGGTTTCTTTTGTACAAGAGGCTTGACCGAAATCTCGATGTGTTCTGCCTGACGAACGAGAAACATGGATGAACACTAAAACTGAGGAATTCCGTTGACTCTTCAAATTCCGAGGTGAATTTCTGTTCTTTAACTCTAGGCTTTTGATAGGCTGCCAGTAGTGACGTGTGATACCCATCGATATGAGTAAAATATCGACTATTTTCTTTCAATACCGAGAACTTTTGGTATCGAATATTGTCAATCAACACAAGTACTGCATCGAGTACGTTTTGCAGTATCGGTAAAAATACTCAAATAGATTTTTCATCAAGTGCTCAAATAATATTGCATTGTTATTTTCCGTTCGAAACATACCTTTCAGCGAACTGGGAGTTGACTAGTTACTGTTAGGAGTGCCTACAAGCGGCATGTGTCAACAAAGTGAATCGAGATTTCGAATGTGTGGTTGTTAACTCTGTTGATAATTCTTTCCCGCGTCGCACTTTTAATTTAAGTAATTTTAATAAAGTATTTTTGTCTTCAAGTACCTAAAAAGTGTTCTCCTTCCTTCTCATAGGTAGATACTTAATCATGTCTCCCCCCAAAATTAAGTCATGAGGTTATTTTATTAAGAAAACTGAATCGTCGCCATATTGTAAACTGGGCGAGATTAAGCATAATCTTTTCAAACATTTGAAAAGAAAACACCCGTTGATCAATTTTCTCAACCTCGATAACGATAAAATTGCAATATCAATTTTGTTGAAATGTGTTGACAGCTTTTCCTTTCTTACCTACGTACCCACTGTATGAAAAAAATGTTTAAAAATATGAACAAACTGCGAATTTTTGTTTATTTTCACGCATGAGCGTATTTTACCCACAAGTCGGTAGTGAGTAAGTTGATCATTTATGAATAAACGGCAAAGTACTCATATGAATAAGTACTCGTTAGTATTGAATAAATTCTGTCGATATTTGAGAAGTATCGAGTATTTCTTTCGTTATCAGTATCGAGTACTGGTATCGAATATTTTCGAATACAAGGGAAAAGGAAACCATCGTGCCCTTTTTGGCTAAATGCACCATTTTGTCCGAGAAGCGTGCTTCATATTTGGGTAGTGCTGTGCTCTCGGAAGAAGGCCTAGTCAAACTTTTAATTGAGCCAAGCCGGCAGCGAATACTATTCGCTCGTACGCCTGGTTTACCACTGAGAACTGGTAGAAGAGTTCAATTTTTTATGCATTATAAGAAATTTTTACTTAATTAATGATATATAAATCTATCTTGTTCTTTGTTCACCAGATTATTTTATTTATGTAAAAAAATTATTTTTGTTTTTGGTGTTTTTTTTGTCTTTCTAATTATGTTATAAAATATAGAGAATAATATTATATTTTGTTGGCTATTTTATTATCGTTTATCAATATTTTGACAGTATTCTCGCCTCCAAGCAGACAGATATTCCACTGCTGTAAATACTTATGTTTTTTAAAATGGTATATTTTGTTATTTCAAATAACTGTCAAGTAAAGTATTATAATTATATTATTATAAGGTCTTAGTTGAGGTGAAAAAAGTTAGTGTCACGAGCGGGATTCGAACAACTTGACAAATTAAACATAATTTAAGTTTTTCTGAGCAACTGTTACTTTTTTCAAAAGCCGCACATAGTTTTCCAGGATGCGTTGTGCACAAGCAACCTTGACGGGGTGTTTTTAATTAAAACAGTTGATTCAGACCGTCTTTGTTTTATTATTCAAGAGCTTCTCTCCTCGTCTTGTGCTTTAATCCCCAGGCGAAGAGGTCTCTTGAAAATGCAAAAGCTTGACTCTGACAGGAAGGCGGGGAAAGCTTAAAGTTTAACACTACTTTTAACTTAAAATCGTTAAACAGAGGCAAACACGGTTCAACCGGATTGCGTAAATCCTTTTATTTTTATTTTTTAAATCATAACCCAGATCCTTTATTAATGGGCTAATTGTAACATTATGTATAAACATTCTACAACGAATTCCCAATATATAAATATTGTGAAATAATTTATTATTATGTTATAACTGCCCTAGAGTAGCTACATGCAGCTTTTCTGTCGGGGAGGGTTTGGGATGAAAGGTGTTTCACTACGATAATGTCTAGGCTTTTGTATTCTTCCGTATTGACTTCTTGCGGTATGAAGAACAAATGGGAAAGGTTAGATAAAAAAGGTTCTTGCGTAATGGTTCAACGAATTTTGGACTTGTGTGCCGGAAATCTGCTGGACGCTTGGGGTACCGAAAATTTCGATTCCGCTGGAGTTATTATTTCTAGATGAGGTGTTTTCATTGCAAGTTTAGTTTTGTTTTGTTTACAAGTGGCCTTTCAAGCGGATTGTATCGTCTGTTCCTTATTTAAGTAAGACTTTTTCCTAAACAGCAGAAGGCATTGTTTGCTGGGAAAGGAACAGAGCTTTAATAGATGGGAAGAGCGGTAATATGAAAAAGGTTGAACGGTGATTTACAGTAATTTGATTTCGTTGAGTCTGAACCTCCATTAAACCATTTTTCCAGGCAGGAGAGATGGTCCGGTAGGTTTCTCAAGAACACTGCCGCACCTGGAATTGCTGAAGAATGGGTGATCGTCTGCATAATTATGTCAGAATATATTTGGATTCGACATAGAAGATAGGGGAGAGGAATTTCCCGAATCGTAATTGAACGTACTTATGTATCGGACTTTAAGATGGTAAAATAGTTGAATGGAATGATGTCCTTGAGCAAATCCGCGTGCCATGCCTCAAAGTTTTATGTTATTATCGTTTTAATTTATTAACAAAATTTTATTGCTCTTAACCGTACTGCTAGGTGTTTTATTGAAAAAGAAGATTGGCGTTGTTATTGGCCTATGTCTTTTCATAAATATAACACTTTTATGAGAGCCAAAAAAGGGTGGGCTAATCACATAGGAAAGTAGATTCGCTAATTATCAGTTATTTATTTATTTAACCGTTCTAACAGTGTCATGAAATGTATTTTTTTCCATGTTCTTGTAATTCAGGCCATGAGGTTTCAAACAATGTCGAAAGTTGGCAGTACTGTTTTTGAAATAAGAAACAGCCAAACGTGACATCAACCTCAATCCACTACATCTTTACATTTACAACAATTGATCGATCGTATCAAAAACTTTAACAATTATAATAATTATGGTGATCATAATGAATAAAGGAAACCAACGTCGGATGACTTTTAATAACATTTTAATGAACTAAATCAGAATAAGCATAAATTACCTCATATTATGAATTTACATTTCAAAACTGTCAACACAATTGAACGGTGAAAGAGAACGGAGAAAATTTGGTAAAGTGAACAAATTATGTATACAAGTGTATTCGGTAGACAGTATGTTGAATGATGTTTTTGTCTGGTCATTGTTGATTGATTTTTGTTAGTTAGAAATAACGGATATTTGGAAATCCAAAAGGGTTTAGCACGTGTTAATTTTATCGATTTTTGAGTTTAACAATAAATATTTAATTTTTCCAAGTTGAAAAATAACAGAGACAATTTTCTGGGAAGAAACTTGTCTTTCGATGAATATGTTGTCGATCATTAGTACATATTTAATAAATATAAAATATAAATAAATATATAATAATAAATATAATATATAAAAACAAATAAGAGTTCGCCTAATGTAATTTTTTTTATTTATAGCATTCACTATTAAGGTACTTTCAGATATTTACTAATTTTGGAACTTTATTTTTCAGCAATAATCCGATCACGTTTCTATCATGTATAGGAAAAAAGGCGCATATTGTTATTTTAATAAAGGCCGGCAACAATGGCCCAACTGATTTCGCGTTTAGCGATCCAAAAGCAAGAAGAGAATGAGTTTACAGAAATTAGAAATTAATTGATGCCAGCACGAAGGGCTAAATCATAAAACCATTAAGCCCTCTCCCCCATTTCCAAACGTTCTCTCGTGAGCAAACGCGTTTGACGTATTTTATATATGAAGAGTGCCGGCCCGTTGAAAATATATTATTTACCAGCCGCCCCAAACTCGACATGCAACTCACAGCCGAACACACACTGAATATTTAACCGCTGTGTTCAACACCGATGGCGAGGGCGAAAAGTTTCGAACCGCAAATATCGTTTGAAGAGTTCGCTCGCCTTGCGCCTCTGAGCCTTTCGGGATTTGGACTTGCTTCGATTAGGTGATTTATAATTCAATCCATTCGACGATTGGTTATTACTTGTTGGGTGTGAAAAGCTGCTAGACCCGATTAGGTTTACCTTTCTCAAGGCTTGAAAATATTATTTCTTCCCAAGACTCGCCAAGTTTTTTGTGTTCTTTTCAATTAATAAAAAAGCCAAATGTTTAGCATAATGGAAAAAAGGGGTACAGCAAATATAAATAATTAACACACTCGATGACTCTTTGGATGTAAATATTATGAAAGGTTATTAGGTAAATACCTGAAAAAGGTTCCAATAGACACTTCAACTGACATTTTTCATATAAAAAGCTATTCCCAATTCAACAATTATTTATTATTATTACATAATACCAATTACAGAACGAAATACTTTGTAATGTTTGAATTTATTTGCTCAGTATTATTTTTATTTCTTCAGTGTTTTAAATTGTCGTTAGTTAATTAGATTTCCTGGTCCGATTTACCAAATAACATCTTTCAATTAATTAATCTTTATTGGTGTTGGTTAAGATAAAAATGATAAATATAGATTACACGACATTTGAAAAATGGCAAAAAGGAGGGGAAAATCGAAAGGTTGGGTTGAGATGGGAGGTTGGTGTCCGAGTAGATCAAAATCAGGATAGCTCAAGTGGTAGAGCACCGGCGTATTTAGCCGAAGGTCGTGGGTTCGAATCCAGCTCGTGACACTGATTTTTTTATCTAAACCAATACCTTACATAAAGATTAATTAATTGAAAGATAATATTGTTAGTATTTATACCTACTTCCTATGACCTACGTATAAAATCAGTAGAAGTTTAATTTTAATGCGATCTTCTGAGAAAACATTCCTTTTGGTTTACAAAATTATTATTTGCCTGTTTTTTTCTTTCAACAAGTACAATATTGAAATTGACTCATGTACAAATGAGACTCATATTTCATTATTTAAATTTATTTATTTTTTTATTTTTTAACGAGGGTTTGCAACAGCAGAGGTTATATTAACCCTAGGGCTGCCGGTGTTTTGAAAAATTCCCATTTGTAGTAGGTAGGGTTCGAATGCAGGGCCGCTGGGTTCGAACGCGGGACCTTTACCTTAAAGTGATGAGCGCCTTGTCAACGCCTAAACCGTCAACGCCAAGTTACAAAAAAAAAAAAAAAAAAAAACATAAAGGAAAAAAGAAAAAATGAGCAATTCACCATGGTGAAGACATTTAAAAAATAATAACAACCCTAACTACTTATTCGAAATAATTTTGTTCAAACAGAGCATCCAGAAATAAATTATATAAACATATAATTTATTATAGATTAATTTTTAGAGAACTAATTTTTGAATTTGCGAGGATTGCTGGTTTGGTACTCAACTTATAGCACTCCAGCTCGAATATTATTACAGTGTAGAAAAATAATAGTATAGTGGTCTTAAAACATGTCTTAGTTCAAGACACTACATAGGACAAGTAGTCACATTGTATGGTAGTGCTTATCAAAAAAACCTAAATCCAAAATTGTCTAGATTATATCAATCGCATTATAATTTATTATAAGGCGGAGCACGGTGGCTGATTGGTAGCGACATTTGTATTTGTCGTGTTAGCGGCTCTGGGTTCAAATCCTTGAAAAATAGAAAAGTTTACCCTCTCTTATTACAGGGATTTGTTTACGATCTTAATAATTTAATATAATTTGTCTAGTAATGAACTAATAATTCTTTGGCAGGCAAAAAATTCAATTCACTTGATTTTTCAATTTTTTCGACCAATAAATAAATTTTACTCTTGATTTTTCTCCTTTTTTAACTGGTTATCTGTATACTGTGTTCTAAATTAAGATGATCAAGGAGAGGTGAATACACCTAACCATTTCTCTTTCCTTTCCTTAACTTTTATCTGTTTTTTCTTTGCTTTTGATGGAATTTAAACATTTTACTCAGTCGCATTTGAGGTCTGATCCAATCCATTTATTAGATTTGTGCTTCCGTGGTTTAATTTCAATTTTGAATTAAAAAATGCATTTTAATGATAAGGATATTGCGCGTAGTATGGTATTATCGATGATGGGCATTCCATTAGATATGCGGCTAAGACAATGAGTTTGACCATAGAATGGACGATTCTGGACGCTGAATAGGAGCACGAGATGGTAGTTTTTCCAATATGAGCATTTACGAAACCGACACGTTACGGTTATTCAAGCAAATAGTTAGAGCAGCAGCGTATTGAGTAGAAGAGGGTGGGTTCGAATCACGCTCGTGACACTAGCTTTTACATCTCAGCCAAAACCTTAGATAAAAACATATAATTAATTAAAGTAATTATTCATACATATATGAATTAATAATTTTTTAAAGAGCTCAAAAATATTTTTGACCGATGCAGCCACTGATGCCTCCAAAAAATAAATTAGTGTTGTTATAAATAATACAGATACTCTCGCAGTCATTAGCATCTAATTTGCGTTAATTATCTTTCGCTCAATAAACCTACTCGTCACTGATTAAAACGGCTTTCGCGATGTTTAAATAATTGAAACTCAGTCACCAACAGCTCTGTTGGTTCGTTGACATCGTGACAGACGTGTCATGTTTATTAATAAATAATTGTAATAATAAATGATGCCGGATCGGTTGCGCTATTTGAATAGAATATTTCTTCTCCACATAAAATAAATGTCAAATGATAGCTAATTACGAAATATTTTAAGTAAACACTACATATCTGTTTAGTGGTAATCATTGACCATATTAATTATGGCAATAAATTGTTCTTTTTATCTAAGGTTTTTGGTCGAGATGAAAAATGAGCGCCACGAGCGGGATTCGAACCATGAGGTCTCAGCCATTAGCTCTCAATCTCAACCTTCTGTTGCCATATTTTCAATATATATAGCAAAAAGAAGGAAAATTGGAATGGTTGTAGGTTGAGATGAGGAGTTGGTGTTCGAGGGGATCGAAGTCACGATAGCTCAAATGGTTCGAGCAGCGTCGTATTGAGCCGAAGGTGGTGGGTTCGGATCCCTTCGTGTCACTAATTTTTCATCTAAATCAAAAACCTTAGATAAAAAGAATAATTCATTGGACTATGTTAATATGTATAAAGTTTTAATATAACGTAATCAATAACAGTGCATTTCTTTAAATTTATTATTTTTATTATAAATCTTTATTTACAATAATGTTGCTGGAATGCGTAAACGAAAAAAATTGAGTAAGAAATTTTCGTAAAGGGTTGATCAATGAAGCGTTGATCAATCTCGTGTAAACACGGAGGGTACACATCCATATTACACCATATTACAGATTGAAACTTTGTATGAGTAACTTCTTCCGCCTTCCTGACATTATGAACGGGGAAGTTGATCTAAATTCAAAATGAGAGAAGTTTCTTTATTAAGTGCAAAAAGGATCTTAAACGTACATTTACTGCAATGTTTTCGATTTATGAAATACTTTCACACATAAAATGCATAGGTGATTAATAAATTTGGTTAACAAGTTTAAAATAGAAGCATAGAAACAAGTGAAAATGTAAAGAAGCGATAGAATTTGGTATGCATGAACATACTGAGCATTAAAATTGTATAGAACTTCTTTAAAAGTCAGACTGTCTCTTGAAAAATTACCATGCCTAATGCTAAAGTCGGCTTGGGATTTTCTGAGAAATTGCTAAATAATTGAATTTATCAAAGTTTGTCTTACGGGCAGACACCCTTCTTTAATGAATTCGAGGAGTACCGAAAATGGGCAAAGAGGGATGAAGAAAAACAGTCCTGAGCCGGGGGAATGAGGCAATTGTTTATTCGCAGGGTCGCACTTGTAAGTTCCGGAGATGTCTCACTTCCCGTCCTCCCACTAAAGCAATTCCCGGACAAATTGCTTGTGATAAAGTATTTATCCTCCGGGGAAATTTTTCTGGGAAGTTGATGTCCGGCCTAGGGATTAAGGGGCGCCGTTGCGTTTTATCACTCTAGATATGGAAAAATTAGCGAAAGAATATTTTGTCGAATATAACGAAAACCGACAATGTTATATGTTGCCTTTCTGCAATAAGTTTGCTCTCCTTCGCTTTGAGTTTGTACACAAAGTAGAATACTGACACACGATAAAATGTTTTGATGAAAAAATGTACTAAAACTCTGATAGCAACCTACATAGTAGAAAATACTGATAAAGTATAGTATTTTCAGTCAAAATAAAGCATAATATGAAAAATGTGGATGCCGAAAGGGAGAGGAAAGAAAGAAGTGTGATACATAAAAAAGGTAGTGGAAGTGAGAGAGAGAGCGGGAGGGAGAAAGAACGTAAGAAGGAGTGGTTGCAAAAAAGAGAGTTTGAGAGAGAGAGAGAGAGAGAGAGAGAGAGAGAGAGAGACAGACAGACAGAGAGACAGAGAGAGACAGAGAGGCAGAGACAGAGAGAGAGAGAGAGAGATAGAGAGAGAGAGAGAGAGAGTCAGAGTTGCAACCTGTTACAACATAGTAAAAAATAATGATAAAATATAGAATTTTCAGTCAAAATAAAGTATAATATGAAAAATGTGGACGCCGGAAGAGAGAACAAAGAAAGAAATGTGAAAGATAAAAAAGGCAGTGGAAGTGAGAGAGAGTGGAAGGGAAAAAGAATAAGAAGGAGGGGATGCGAAAGAGAGAGAGAGAGAAAGAGAGAGAGAGAGAGAGTGAGAAAGAGTGAGCGAGGCAGATTGTATGGGGGAGTAAGGACACAAACGGAGATGAGAGAGAAAGACTGTGGGGGGGAGAGAGAGAGAGAGAGAGAGAGAGAGAGAGAGAGAGAGAGAGAGAGAGAGAGAAAGAGAGAGAGAGAGAATATGAGTAAGAAGAAGAAAAAAAACTTTATTCTGGGACTGGTGTCCCCTAAGAATGACTAATAGACTAAGAAACTAAGAGAGTGTGTCAAGGTGGATAAAGTGATAAGAGTAAAGGCAAAAGGGAAATGAGTGAGAGAATACAAAAAACGAGAGAGAAAAAAAGAAAAATAGTGTGAGAGAGCATGAGTATGTGTGAGGTAGTGAAGATGAAAAAAGGGAGTGAGATGGCGTGAGTGAGAGAAAGATAGAAAGAAATTAATTTGTGTATTACACAGTTTATATTTCACGGCATATGGGTGATCACTTTTTACAACAAAATCCAATCATGTCTTTTTAGTATAACAATTGTGCCGTTAATTTCAATGATCTGTCTACTTTTTAATAATCGAATATAGATAACGCTAATGGATTGATTAAAAGGTTACATTTAAACACATAAATGTAATGTTGCACTCACATATGTAAACCCTTATGTTTGCAATTTATATTCGGTTCTATACTTTTGAAATTATCATTGAATAGTGTAAATTCAATTCTATATTAGGGAAATATACATTCACTATCTGACGGACGAAATGAAGCGGGAGAATACATCACCCTTTGCCAAATTAATTAAAGGAGGTACATCGGAATTGGTTGAAAAACCTTTTGTGAAGTCCCCGAGTTCTCGTATTTAGACAGGCTGTGTGACAAGGTTTTAGGTAACTCTCCCTTTAAGCCCTCGTACGCTTCTCTTGTACTCGATGCCAACTGTGACAGCTTTATGTTAAGACGCCCGAGCAACCCTTGTACAGGAATTAATGGTTGCTTTTCCAGCATACCCGTCCCTAATGCCGACGACAGCTTGGCCAAGATCCCTTTCGATTATTATGGATGCGCGTAGAAGGGCTGGACAGACGACAAGGTTCGCCTATTTAATAATAATTCCAAGTGTTAAAACGTTGCTTAAGTAATTACAATCTAGGGATATCTGTTTTAATTGATTAAATTATAAACGAATATTACATCGTAAGAGCCGTCAAAAAATTAACTACATGAGATACCATCCACGGGCAATAATGAATAAAATGAACCACTGCATTGGATATTATATTCTACTTTTTAATTAACATGAAAATAATCATAGTAATTATTTGAAGTAGGGTGAGTATGGCATTCATTTTTTTGGAAAAAATAGTACTACTCGCAGAAGTTTTAGGCAGCTCTCCAGAATTTGAGTAAAAATGCTCATCATCAGGCAACTGTTGCAAACAGGTTTCTAGATGTGGATTGTAGAAATAGATTGTACAATAAATTCAATAAGTCTTACAAATTCAATAAATCTAGCGCCATTTTACAATGGGCAGCTAGTTTTTCCTGCTGCTCAATTGTGAACATGCGAAAAACACTGAATTTAACATAAGTAAATATTACCCTAACATGTATCTACTGAAACAAATGTAAATCTAATCAAATAAACTACACGACATTTGAAATATGGCAAAAAGGAGTGAAAATGAAAAAGGTAGGGCGGAGATGGGAAGTTGGAGTCAGAGTGGATCGAAGTGACTATAGCTCAAGTGGTAGAGCAACGACGCATTTAGCCGAAGGTAGTGGGTTCGAATCCCGCTCGTGACAGTGACTTTTTTTATCTCGACCAATAACTTACATAAAGATTAAATAATAGAAAAATGTTATTTGGTCAATCGGACAACGAAATCTAATGAATTTAACAATTTAAATGAAGTATATCTTCACTAAAGCTCTCCGTGGCCATTTCCTTTGTCGCCAAGAAGAATCAAATAGATCACACGACATTTAAAAAATGGCAAAAAGAAGGGAAAATTTTAAAGGTGGGGTTTAGATGGGAGTTGGTGTCCGAGTGGATCGAAGTCACGATAGCTCAAATGGTAAAGCAGCGGCGTATTTAGCCGAAGGTCGTGGGTTCGAATCCCGCTCGTGACACTGACTTTTTTATCTCAACCAATTATCTTTCATAAAGATTAATTAATTTGTATGTTGAATATAATTATGTAAGTTTTAAAATTGCAGGTAAATTGTGCATACTTTAGTTTACATTTTTTATTTCAAATTTCCAAAAACAGTCTAGTTCTCTACCTTTTTTGAACATGTGTAACACTGTTTTATTTAACTTTACATTGAAATTCTGTATTGTTTCATTTAAATGGTCCTTAAATTCTAAAAATTTGATTGATTTAGTCATCATTTTCTATTATTTCTATGATTGAACTATTTTTCCAAAAAATGATAAACAAATAATTTCAATTATATTTGGTTTTGTACTACGAAACAACATAATTGCCTGATTTCTCTTAACTAAACTGGAAGGACGTAAAATATTTTTAAAACTTTCAACACAAAGAACACGATTAAGTTCAACAATTACATTAATGACATAAAAATATATTTATAGTAAAAGTAATTTTAAAAATAGCATTCATCACGTAAAAGATGACAAACGAAGACCGAGATGGATTATACTGTTGATTCGTCATTCTTAGTTTAATTGCTTTCTCTTCTCGGGTAGAAATATCAGTACATTCTTTCCTTTTAATCTAGATGATGGATCTACCACTAACTATATGAGTTTGTCGTAAAATATTAACTAAAAATTTCTTGTATAACCGTTCCTTACATTAGTGTAGTAATATTTAATTTAAGTTCGATGTAAAAAATTACCGTTCATTTATTCAAATGTGGCTCGTTACAAATTGAACATAGTTTTTCAATTCAATTGATATATATTATTCATTCCCCGACTTAAAATATTTTCGACGACATAAAATTGAAGTTTTGTAATGTTTAAAAATACGTTTGCAATCTGGTTTGAATAGATTATTTATCCATTTTCTAGATAAAAACAAAATAAAACAGCGTAATTTAAATAAAATATAATAATAACAAAACTAGTTTTATTTAAGGTAGGACAAATTCAGTAAAGGTAATTGCTGATTTATCATATTCAAACATTTCCTAGGGGCTATGTGTATTTTGCAATATCATAGATCCCCAGCCAAACCCTTAAGTTTTCTATACATACTATGAAAGGTCTTGTTGTATCTTCTTGCGTTTCTAACGAATGGCCTGTTTATTTCAAACCATCCTTAAAAATGGAATGTTGTTTTGTTGCGGTTAATTTTGTACTGATGTGGTAGAAAATATCATTCAACTTGACCAATATTCGTTGCCCCGGAATCTATAAGAACTTCTGTACACAAATGTGTGTGTGTGTGTGTGTGTGTGTGTGTGTGGTGCTCATTCATCATGTGGTGTTTAGTGACCGTTAGCTAATGATTACCTAGAGATCGTGAGATGCGGCCTGGTGTGACGTAGGTTTTAGAAAACATTTTCTTTATCGTTCCAACGTTTCGATCTATATTAAGATCATCTTCAGGGCTAAAAATGGGCCCCTTCAACACTACACACAAAAATGACACATCTACAAACGTTGATTATATATATAATTATTTGGAGATCGTGAGATGCTGTCTGGTGTGATGTAGTGGTGTAACTCTTTCTCTCTCCATATATATATATATATATATATANCTCCGGACACGCTCGTGATGGTGTGGCCGTAAACAGGTTATACAAAAAGAGCTCACTTACTGAACGATGTATATATATTATATATATATGTATATAAAGCGTAATAAATGGCTATTCTGTCAAATTGTCATACAACACCATAAACCGGGTAGATATGCAAAAAACTTAAAATGGCTATGATTAAAAGCCTTCTCAATTAAAAGCTGTTCCTTAATCATCTTTATAAAGTGCGTAAGCACGTTAAACAAGTCCGGATGTGGCCTGAATCCCTGCGATAACAGGTGAATCTGTGTAGGAGGTTGAGGTGTGTTCGCCGAGCTGGGTGATATGATTTAGCCAAGAGAATTAACTTGTCCCCAAACAAGTTGCTAAGAGGAGTGTTGTACATAGTTAGTACTCCTCAGCCCCTCACGGTTACGTGACTCTTGATGAATGTTCTGACAGGGCTGCCACGTCAAATAAAACTCATGCGCAAAGACGTGAGATCGGCTAAAACTTCGCCGACGAGAGATGTCGCTCACCAGCGTCAAAGAGAATTACAATTAGCTAATTCGTTTTAATTTTTGCCCCGGGTGTATTTGTATTCTTCCTATTCTTCTTCATCACGGCCCGGAAAATGTCGCTAGTTTCAATTACTGAGGGGTCTTCTCATCCGACGTTTCCTTTCCCGCTGTCGTGCCCTCTGTTTAACGAAAAGTTGTCGCTGGCGGATTTCTTCCGCTCCGTCGAAGGAACTCTTAATTGGATAATTTAAAAGACGAAGACTTGCCCAAAAAGTTTAATAATTGTGAGCATTTACATTGTGATGCACCTTGGTGAAGAGAATGTTGTGCACTAAATGCAATTTATCTAATCTTTAATATACTAACAAAATTCTGTTTCTCTGTATGAACACATAAATTTATATTTCTATGAGATTTTATAAAATCAACTCAATAATGTAAACATCAATCAATTTCAAGGCTCATTGAGCTCAATAATTATGATAAATCAACATTACTGGCTGCATTTGCGAAACTGATGAACGATGCACAATTTAATTGTTTGGGAGATTGTTCAACATTTCACTAATTTTCGTAAGCACAATAAACTCACATGATTAACACAGGAATGAAAAACTCATTCATCAAACGATCCCATTCATTAGAAAAAGAAAGTTGTTGGAATGTATTGCTGTTGTCTCTATTATATTCAGAAAATGTGTGGTCATTTGGGCATTTAAACAAAATGAACCGATTATTACATTTTAAGCATCTTTACCATTTATCCGCAAATACACTAGATCATTTTGTAAGGATCGCACATGAACTTGAATCGCAAAAGTGTAAGTGCATAAAATAATAATAAATACGTGGATATACGTATTAGACGGAGATATGGTTTTGTTTGGAGAAAAACTTTTCATGTCATAAGTAGGACCTATTAAACAGTGAACTTGGGTTTTGTAAATTTCAAAATTTATTAGTTGGAGTGTCTTAACAATAAAATCAAAATTTCGCCAAATTTATCGACAAATTATCTCTTGCAATAGTGCAAACATTATTTAGGTCAAATTATTTCATAGTAAGTCCTATTCATTCAACAAGGCTTCCAAGTTGTAAAGATATTTTCCATGTGACTTCTTATCTCTTTCCTAACTCGTAAAAGCGAAAAGAACATGAGTGATATATTATAAACATAAGAAAACTAGACAAAAAATATATAATCCACACACAATCAATCTCGTCTGCCTTTCATGGCTTTGAAGAGAGAACCTATAACATATTATATTTTTGACCAATGTACAATGCTTAAATATACTTCTATTACTTTTACATAAAAACATACAGTGACATTTGCGTAAATAAAAATTTGATAAACTTGAATCGTTGTTGAAATATTAAGAAGAAAACCACTCAATATTTGTTTCTAATTTTATTTATTAGCTAATGAAATTGAGAGCTTTTCTGAAAAGAATGATGTTTATTCAAGGAGGGTTAGCAATTTTTTAAGATTTAGTATTTATTTATACTTATATTTACTTAGTCTATTGATTTTTGTTGGTTGTTACTATTTTAACCAAAGTGACATCGTAAATATGTAAGTGTAACTAATAACATAATATAACTACTGTTGAAAAATACTGTAGTTATATTACGAATTCACATAAAACTAAGTCACATGCAAAGTAGTTAAACAAAATTTTAAATACTTCATCAGTTGAATGATGATTTTTAAACGTTTGTCTAATTTTTTTTATCTGATAATGAAATTGAGAGCTTTTATTTGAAAAGAATGATGTTTATACATGGAGAGTTAGCAATTATTTAAGATTTAGTATTTATTTATTTGGTTATATTTAGTTGGTCTATTGATTTTTGTTGGTAGTCACTTTTTTAACCAGTGTCATGGTAAATTTGTATTAGTAGGTAATAAATCGATTTACGCTGTATTTTATGTACTTATTTTTATTGATAATCGTATTTTTCTCACCCTGTAATACCTACTGCTGAACAATACTTTAATTATATTATTACATCATGTAAATCTAAGTCACACACAAAGTAGCTAAACAAAATTTTAAATACTTCATCAGTTGAATGATGATTTTATTTGTCAATTTTAATAAACAAAAAATTTAATATCCTCAGTTTTTTTTATATATATACTAAGTACAATACAAATTAATTTTTCCATGTGTACTAAAACAAAATTTTTAAGCCGTAAAACTTTCTTATCTTTTTCACAAATAACTTGCGAATTTGAAATTCAGGATTACAGAAGCTCGTTTGAACTTTGACGGAATAAAAATTTTACACCTTTTATTATGCAAATTTTATTTCAGTACATAATTCAGTCCGTGGTGTATATGGCGTAATTATTTACAGCTATAATTGCGCAACACGTTTTTTAATATAATTTTTTAAGTATAACTTATTTTATAGACGTTTGCAGTTTTAGCATGTTCCTTTTTTTTTAAGATAAGTCGTTTAAAGTTCAACCTACCCTCTTTTACTTTTATGACGGTAAGTCGAGAAAGAGGATTTGAGGGCTGTAAGATGACATGAGTGCCCTGGGCGATTAGAAGGCCCCCCGCAACTCGCACTGTGTATATATATTGATCTCAAACATCCAATGTATTTCTAAACTTTTCTCCAAAGGGCCGGGAGAAAAAAGGCGTTAAGAGAAAAAAGCGCAAAAAACAATGGGTCGCAGACAAAGGGCCTAATGTGTCTAGAGGCGCCATATCGAACCCTAAGGGACAAAGGGCCATTAACCCTGGCCAATTACCTAGGGCGCACATTTGAATAAGACCTCTCACCAGAAATGTCTGTGATCTCAACTTCTACACATTTTTTCCTATTTTCTTTCATCTCTTGGATGGAAACATGAAACATTGTGCTATCCCACTCTCTAATTGCGTGTCGGTGCCACTCTATGGTGCGCTAATTGAAGACTCAATTAAAACATGAGTGACGGCCCCGGCCCCTTTTTGGTACTAACGGCATCAACTCTGGAAACTTGTTTTCATTTAAAAGGAGAAACGGCTTAAACCTTATTCACCGACTAACAAAAGTATCTTATGAAATATGAAGAAACGGACTAACTAGTCTAATTAAAAATACCCATTTATTTTCCACTAGCTGAAGTAATGAGGCAAAACAATTAATTCAATTCAAATAATATAGGAAATATTTGTGAAACTTTACTTTCAGTATTATCACGTTATCCATTAAAACGTTGACGGATATTTTCTTTATTTATTTTAGTGCTTGAAAACTTTTGATTTGCATAACAATTTAGTATAATACAATTGAAAATCTCATTATCTTAAATATTTCAAAAAATCATACATGCATTATATGATATATTATTAGCTGATAAAACAAAGAATGGTAAGTAATGAAAAAGAGGATAGGGAATGGGCGAAAGACAGCAGAGCCGAATGTTTTACCATTCACCTTGATGAAATGTTTAAACCAAATTAAAACATCAATGGCAGCTTATTTCAATCCGAGCTTCAGCGAGATATTGTTAAAAATGTTTGGCTCGCTGCTTTATTTGAGGATCTTATATGGATGAATGGCTTACTCTTCGACCCGGAAAACGCGAGTTATCTCGGGAGCGTTCAGGACCTGTGCTATGAACTTCGGGAAAATACCTCTTGGCCAAGCCCGAACACCCTGTCGCTCGGACGATACCTGACTACTCCTCGGGATTCGCTTAAGTGAGTCTTTAGGAGGGGCGACCGACCGACACCCCCACGCCCCAGGACCATTCTGGCCGTACTCGTCTTAGAACATCTATGTAGTTAGAGATCTTCCTCGCACAACTAATTCGGTGCCGGGCAATAGTGTAATTTTCAATAAGCCTTCCTCTTACAGTCCTATAGGAAATCGAAATTTATCGGTCTTGTCTTATAAGAGTTCTGTTTCATTTTCCGTAAAGCTCCAGTTTCGTAGAGCCTGATGACGGTTGAATCTTCTCTTTAGTCTGTCGACCTAGGTCGACTCGGTTCTGGTCTTATAGGGTGAAGTCCTTTTCTCTGAAACGCCGAAAAATCTTTCCTATTGTAGAGTGATTTAAATCACACTTCCTGGCGACTCTGCGTTTGCTACATCCTTTCTGTAATAATGTCACTGACAGTATCACTCAACTGACTGACTAGGTCCATTGAAAAGGTTTAAGAAGAATGGAATGGGAAAATGCTACGTTTTATACATTTGGGATTGATCAATATAATCGTAAATAAACGAAGTTAACTAAGCATTATTTACTGTTTATTTTGTTTACGACAGCTCTTAAATAATTGTAACTAATACAGAAAGATAACGGATCTAATTTTAAACTAAATGAATTGATTGGTCGGATAAAGACTTAAAGAAGTCTTAAAATATTCATTTCTTAATTTAAAATGTATGGTGTTTAGTGACCGTTAGTCAAAGATTATTCGGAGATCGTGAGATGCGGTCTTTCATCCTTTCACATATAAATCCCAGTCCCTGAAGATGATCTCAATAAAGATCGAAACGTTGGTACGATAAAGAAAATGGTTTTCTAAACCTATCCACCAGACCGCATCTCACGATCCCCGAATAATAAGTATGTATGGTAACAACTATTCAAATGAGAAATTTAATTCTTTCAAGGATCTTTGTAAATGTTGCGTGGTACAAATTACGTGTAAGAATTATTGTATCATCCGGAAAAATACGTTTTAAAAGATAAATGTATGTACGAATATGTGCAATGTATATTGGAAAAAAAATCAGCCGAGGATTAAGGTACACCTGCCTAAATGCGAACGTAAGGTGAAAACTCAATATCCTGTCCGCAGAAATACTACAATTGAAACAAAATCCACTAATTTCTCTCTCAAAACTGCTGGCCTTAACTTAAAATTGTTCACATCAATACATCTGAGGAGTTTCCAAAGAATCGCTTGTAAAACAAAGAGTATTTTCTTTAAAAAATATTTAAGTGATGTCAATAAAGCCAAAAACAAATATTTGAAGCCGACAAAGGATAGCAGAATGCATGAACAAAACGATTTAAAAAATTAAAAATGATTTAATGTTTTATTAAATTCTGATGTAAACAAGATGTTTATAAAGTATTTCCTAGTGTTTATTGGTGTCAAACCAATATATAAATTTAGTTGCGTTGACAACATCCCCGAAGGGACAAAATTAATATTACATTACGGCTTTTACTACAGAGAACTGAAGTGACATGTTGAGCTATTTTATGGTTTTATATTCTAGTAGCTCTATTGATTTTACCTTCACAGAAATGAATACAAACCAAATTTCCCTTCCATAAACATGACTATGTTCTAGATGAGCGTATTTGAACAACAAATATTTCACAATATATAAATACAGTGATATATGTTGACGTTTACAAAGGCGTATAAACTAATAACCAAACAGACATTAAATTCGTTAGGCATCGATGTGTTTAGTGAAATATTGGCGGCCCACATATTTACTAACGGTTAAATCAACATTTCAAGTTCAACAAACTTCAACAGGAGGTTATGGACAATCATACTCAAAATTATGTTAACACATTACGATTTAATTGAACAAATCAAGCTATTTATTTAAATTTCCAACTTTTAAAACATAATAATTAATAAATGTAATAAATTGAAACTGTAAACTACTGTAAATTTGCAAAATATGCTTTAAAAGTAATTGAAGAAAATTTATTTATTGTTTGGTAGATAAATGGTAATATAAGAACATAGAATTTCAACGAATGGGAAATGAGAAACATGTTATTATTTTGAAAACGCTCATATTGCCCAAAACTTTTCAACCAAGTTAAGATTGAAGATGGTTTTAAAAGTTGTAAAAGGTTTCTGAATGTTTCTGACAGTAGATACTTAATTCTACATATCACAGATATTGAAAATTTATTTTCCTTGCTTGCATTTGGATCAGTTTTTTTTTGTTTTGTTTTTTTGGAGATATATATAGCTCGGTCGACCTTTTATAATGTGATAACTTTAAGCTTTATGTATGATACAGTAGGCGATAAAACTGTATTCTTTACAATATTTTTGTCATTCATTCAATGATGCCGTTAAAATTTCCGTGGGCTTCCCAGACAACAGAAGGGACAAAATAATAACAAATAAATCACATAAATTAAAGTTTACGCACATACGAATTTTATCAATTTTCTTAGACGGATTTTCAATTTACTCAAATAAATATATCGTTGTAAGATAAAGATATGAATAAGTAGATAAGAAGGGCGATAGATGGTACTTTGGGAAAGAAGTTTAATAATAGAGAGTAGTGAGCGTAGACAAATAGATAAAACGGTAACAAGTAGGGTGAAAACAGTGAGATGATATAGATATAACCGAATTTTTTTTACTTTCAAATAATTAATTAATTAAAAAACTTAAGCAATGTTCCGCCTATCGTTTCTAGCTATATTGCTTATAAAGAAATTTGTTGTACCTCTTTCACCCACTGAGTTAAACACTACGATTTTGGACTAGCTAGTTTGAGGATTCTTCATAATTAGTCAGGAAGAATAGATTTATAATTTCGTTATTAAATTATTTATAGAGTGTGAGAACCAAATCTTATTCTCGTTAGAGGCATGTTAGATTTGTATACGACACGTTGGAGCTAATTGAAACCGCGCAGCTGCAGCCCACCTGTTACCGTTGCACATCGGAGGATCAGTTATTTACGCACATGTGCAATAAACATGTGAGCTGGAGGGATAGCGAGGGCGGCTCCTCCGGGAGTCGTGGCTGTCTGCTATACAATATTTATAAATGCGACGGTAGAAAAATCGATACCTACGCCTCTTCTTTTATAGAGAATTTAATAACAAATAAAAAGGCGCTAGTGCGTGTTAGCTCACGATGGATACCCCGCCATGATGGAGTGAGGGTCAAAGTTGATTTTTTCCGATCTCCTACCGAACTAAACAGGCATCGGGTAAATACGCGTCATGTGTCACATCCTAAATATTGTGACAGGCTCATCGCTCATACTTACGTCTTTGCAGATAAAGGCGGTCTTATTAATAGCTTTTTTTATAACCTGGAAGACCTAGAAGATATTTCATGTTTATAGTAAAATCTATCATCAACTAAAAGAACCAGTTTAAAGGGGTAAAAAATCCCGGAATAACACAAGGATTAACAAGTTAATGGAATAATATAACTATTTTGTCGTGATATGAAATATAGTTGGATAAAAATGGGTAGAAGAAACATCAAAGCAAATAAATATTTTGAACTAAACACAACAGATGTATTATTATTGAATTCGATGAATAATACATTTCTAGTGATTTAAGATGTTTTAAAACGTTAATAATTGAAATTATGTGCTATCATTTACATAACTACAACAAATATAAAACAAAACAAACGCAATACCGAACACAGCAAAATGCTGAAACGCACCTGACAATCTTTTAAGGTCAAATATTTTAATGTTCATTCATGTAATGTTAATGTGAATGTAACATTATATTTGAAAATTTATACTAAATAAGTAAGGAAATGGATAGTAAGATGCTGCATTTCGTGTTATGCAATTTTATTTATACATTTTCAATAACAGTTTATACTGACTTATAAAAAACATATATGTTCCAATTAAAAACCATAACATTTATATAATTTATTTAATTATGTTGACAATGGTCAAACAAGAGTTGTAACACTAAGTCAACCTTCCATATTTGGGGCAATTTGGTTTGTTAAATAATTACTCCTTGTTGTATTTTACAACAATCGCAATTACAACGGGCAGTATCTGTTCAAAGGGAATAATAACTTAGTAACTTCATTACGCCCAATTGTTTCTAAGGTCTGACAGATGCTAAACCGAGTCTGTTCGTAGGATGTGCGGTTTGGTTGTCAACCCCTTACTCCCGTTTAAAAGTTGGAAACAAAGCCACCTTTGTGCCCGACCGAACCAAATCCTCCAACCTGATTTAAATCCTTTCCAACTCCCTCTCCCCCATTTAATCTAGAGTGTCTTCTTCAGTTGAAAACGTGTAGTTTCGGCGACTACAACTTCAACATAGCCAGTTTGATTTGTAAATCTGTAAACCGGAAACTATTGATCAGTAAATTTTAGAAAAAACCCAGCATTCTTTAGATATATCTATTTGTTTTTATATTAACATCCGGTAAAATATCAGTTTAACATATCAAAGTAAAATTTGTTAAAATAATTTCAGATATTGCTATATACTGAAATGATATACATAATTCCAATTAATTATACCTTTTATCTAAGGTCCAGTTTGGAATGAAAAAGTTAGTGTCACGAGCAGGAATCGAACCCACGACCGTCGGCTCAATACCCGCTGTTCTAACCACTCCAGATATCGTGACTTCGATCGACACGGGCACCAACTCCACACCTCAACCCACTTTTCGAATTTTCCCTCTTTTTGTCATTTTTTCCGAAGGTCGTGGGTTCGAATTGACCTGGTGATCCTAGCATTTTCCATTTCAACAAAAATAAAAAGAATAATTAATATGGCCAATTATGAGCGCTAAAGATATACATACGGAAAATATAGATCATTGTCGTGATTATTCCATTAGGTAGAAACCGTATTTTTAAATATATTCGTTGGCAAGTACAACCGTTTTTGTGCACATAATACATCAAGACCCATGCTTTCGACCATTTTGATCTGGAGATGTTTTATAAATAATTTTAGAAATTTACCATCAAATGTTCTGGTTTACCAAACTCGTCTTGTCTTATGTTCTTTGGGTGTTTTCATGTGTATTCTGCGCCACAAACAAAATTTCTAATTAAAACATTGTCTGTCAACTCCCTCCTGTTAGCGAAATAGGTCAGCAACGTTTTTATTACGTAAATTGAATTTCAATAAAAAACATTCGTGTTCGGTCAACAAAAACCAACCAACATTTTGCATTTTTACAAATATACTGTTTTCTACAAAACCATTCACCGTAGTATATAATTATTTTCCACTTTTTGAAACAATAAAGGCAAACAACCAGCCTTAAATAAGATTCCTGTTTACAAAAACCAGCCAGAAACAGAAAAACATTTAAAATGGGGTAAAACTTTATCATAAATTAGACTCTTCCCAAAAATCAAGGATTCCATACTTTTTAGGACCTGTAGTTACAATAAAAAATAAGTGTTATATGGTTTATTGCTTATGGTGTACTAAAGATATTTTAGGAAAATGAAAGTGTTTTGAACTCTCGTTGAACAATTAAATGAGTTTAATGAATTACTGAAATACATGAAATTTTCGAGTTTTAATGTAACAGAAGACACAGGATTATTCTAAATGAAATGCACTTCTAATTGCCATCCATCAATCAAGTGAAATTTAATTACAAACAATTATAAAACTACAATCCGACTCAACACTGAAGAAAGAGAAATGCCGAAACTAGTTAGCTAAACTCTCTAACTAATGATATGTTCATTGCCAAATGTCAAAGCTTCTGGTAAGAATTCTTGAATTTAGATTCTAAAATATGTTGAAAAAGAATTGTTTTAAAATTATCATTTTTTTAAAATAAAACTCTCGTTATTCCTATTGCTTATCATTAACTCTAGAAGGGGCGTCGGTGGCCGCAACGGTTTAGCCGTTAACACGGCGCTCATCATTGTAAGGTGAAGGTCCCGGGTTCGAATCCAGCGGCCCTGCATTCGAAACGGACATAATTACAAATGGGCTTTCTTTCAAAAACTCCGGCACCCCGAGAGTTGATATAACCTCTGCTGTGCGAACCTTCTTTAAAAAAAAAAATCTACTTTCAATAATGGTCCAAACCGGGATAGAGATAACACGCATAAAACTGTTCATTTTATAATGGTTGTTTGTTGTTTCCAAGGTGAAACAACGCCAACAAAATAAATATTTCCATTTCCCAATTGGAAGAAATATCTATATTTTTGACAAAAAAATAACCCACCGTAACGTTGGGAAAAATTTTGAAAGCTCATTACAAAACTTGATTTTTTAAAATTATTTGTTTTGAACATAGTGTGGAAAAATAAATTCATTAACATAAAACACGAAATAAATATTTCACACAATCGTAACCTGAGTAGTTTTTTCCATATGCTCGCGTCGTCCTGTTGTATTTCAATGGGAGGTTTTTTTATGGGTAACAAAAGGAACCATTTGGCCCTTCAAGAATATAAAGCGGCGCTCGTGGCGGGAATATTTGGTTGGGATTTTAGTTTTGCAAAAGTGAGAAATGATGGCCATTCTCCGACTTCGCTCGGTTCTTCCAAATGTGACGTGTGTTTTCGGCTCTTACTATCATCAAAGATGGGCCGGTTTTTGTTTTTAGGTGTGAGAGGAAAAAAACACCAAAGTGTTGAGCTTGTAGAGAATGCGCCTCAAAAGTCTTTGTTAACATCGGTCCTTTAATCAGAAGCCTTTTAGCATCTTCCTTTGTTTTGTACCATGTGGATCCTCATTAGTAGAACTACCTTTGAAATTATCTTTTGAGCCACTGCCTTTTCCGGTTTTCTTTGAAAGCGACTGCGTTCGATCTCGTTTACCCCTGACAAGGAAACCACATACAACTTTGAAAAAAAAAAGGATAAAAATAAAAGCATAAAAATGCACAGCCATTTTCTTTAATCACTTGTACAAACGTCCACTCTTTGAATCCAATTCCTATGATTATTCTCAAACGCACTTAAAGGTAGAAATTACATTGTGTGTTTTGCGTTTTTAGAGCAATTGTCCTTAATAATTGCATTCATTAACAACACTCTAACCAACCACATTTACGTAATAACGAAAAATATAAGCAATGTGTTTTTATCCGTAGATCTATTCATCAATGTTTTAAATTTACTTTAATTTCGTAATGGAATTTCTATCACTTTCAATTTGGCAAATTAGTTTTTTACCCTTCATTTTTAGATTAGTACAGACATGTAAAAAATTTATCTTACTAAAAGTACGCCATATCTTGTAATTCATTATCATTAGCACAAATAATGTTTCAAACGATAATTAAACTGAAACTTATGAAAAGGTTTCATGTTATCTGTTAAACTACGATTGAATATTTTCCGGTTCATCAAATATGTGCTGTTTTTCTTATGTTTAAAATATTGATGCATATAACTCACCAAAAGCTTGCAATTTTGTATCACAAATCTATAACTGCTTGAATAGGTTAAGAATATTATATGTAATTTAATATAAGGTATATTAAGAGGTTAGAAACCCTTAAGATTAATTTATCTTTTAAGTTCTTGTAATTAAATAATAAGGTACGTTTTCTGATGTGACATGAGTTTTTTGATATGATCATAAACTACAAGAATTCCATAAACTAAACAACAATAGAAAAATTTGCGTTTCCTGAAATAATAGTGTGTTTAAAAATTACACTTTTTACGGGTGTTTAATTAGTGTTGTTTTTTTAATATTTTCTCAACTTTGCTCGCTAAGTTAAAAGGTTAAAAACAAGGTCGTGATCTCGTCTTGATGTCATATCATTACCGGAAGAAAAAAAATCACAGGCCCTTTGTTCCCTTGAGTAACTTTCCACCCCATCATCCCGTTAGTTGATCATTAGGGATAACTTCCGTGGATAAATCAATGTTCTTGATGAAAAGTGTGGGACCGTTTCGATTTAAAAAGGAACAGAGACTTCCTTATGAAAGATTTTCTCCGGGGAGAAAAATGCACACCCTTGTTTTGAGCGTTATTATAGCCGAAGTATCAAATTATGCAAATTGTAGGGCTAGTGTCTTCTCATTACTACGCTGTATCTAGTCCTTCAAGGGTGTGCCCTAATTGACTGAGTCTATTATAACTTCCGACCGCCAACTTAAAAATTCGAACAACTTTTTAATGAAACTTTCGCCAAATGACTGCAAAAACCGCTTTTAAGTCACGCCTTTGTTAAATCCGGTTGAGCCTGCCGAACGGATCTTGGGTAGAACTGGGGAAAAAAATGTGTGAGGAGGAGTGAGTTTTCTTTTCGTCATTTGCTAGCAATATTTTTCCATTTGCTAGGTGTTAATATAAAAACAATGATTGTTACTTTATACGTTTTTTTTTAATTTTTATACGTTGGTAATTATTCTGTAAATTATTAAACTTACTAAAAGTATTATGTTATGCTCAAGATTTAATTCATTATAATAAAAAAAATAAACTCTACTTTTCATTATAAATCTTCTCTATTTTAAAACGTTTTTTCGTACGTTCAAGTAAAGACAATGTTGATTTAGCAAAATGCACATTGGTTGATTTGCACTTGTATTTTACAAATTGACAGTTGATCATAGATTATAATTTAATAGGATATGGTTTAAAAATGCTCCTAAATCCGGAAATTAATTATTTTGATCAAGTACGATTACTTTTTTGTTCAACAGACGGCTAACGAAATGGATTAGGCTCTCGTCTTTAGTTATAAAATTATTTTTAAAAAATTGAATTTCTTAATTAAGGCTACTGATTTAATAACTTTTAAGAGACAATTACAGCTCTAAATCATAATGATTCACAATTGCTAAAATTTTTCAGGCATTTTGATAAATTTTAAATTTTACCTTATTTTGTAACTTATTTTAACACATATTATAAAACAGCAAGAGTCACTACGTTTTTTTTAGGCTAACATCAAGGAAAGTTCAATACTTAGAACTTGACAGCAGGTGAGGTAGATTGATATCAAATGGATTGACGAGAATCCACAATTTCGTTTTTTATGCTATTCAGGATTTCACGATAGAATGGCTGATCGTTTCCTAGTCATGCTTCTTTAAAAAATGATTTCTTATAATCTTTTTAATTGATTTGATTAAATTTGATTTTGATTCAAACGTTATAAAGTCTATAATTATTCTTGATTAAAAGTAAGTAAATTTATGTGAAAAATACCCTTGTTTTGTGCACGTATATATTTTTGCAACTATGCATAAATAGAAACAGAATGTACATTTTTTTTATATTAAAACTTTGTTAATTAATTTTAACTTTTTTATATTTTTTCATGGTTCTGTAAAGAATGATTTATTTTAATGTTTTCAATAATGTGATTAAATTTAGTTTTAATGAAAATGATATTAAATCTATAAATAGTCTTTATATTTTTATGTATTTATATGAAAAAATACACTTGTTCTGTGTACGTATATATTTTTTACTATGCATAAGTAAAACGAAACGTATATTTTTTGCAAATATTTTCTCATCTTGCTTTTATTCTAAAAAAAATGAATTTTTCTTCTTGTTGAAAACAAAATGTGTAAATTGAACTTTAAAAACTGTTCTTTCTGTTAGTCCTAATTATAAAATGATAAAATACCGATTTTTAACAAGCAATGTTATTCCGTTTATTGGTTGTGTCGACCTATTTTTCTCAGAAATATAAATGTTATGAGATTTCTCCATATTGTCCGCGGGTTTAAAAAAAACCTAAACATTGGCCGCTACTCATCATTTTTGTCTGTCTATCTTTGTGGAGTTGGTTATCTGAAGCTTTTCTGTATTTTGCCTTCTTTAGGGTTGATCTAAAAGAATCCTCTGAAGTTCTTTGTTTGTCCATGTCTTTGGTGGATTAAGTCTCTGGGTTTTGGGTTCCGGGAGGGCATTTTTTCTTCTTAACTGCGTCGTTGTTTTGAATGGTGTATACGAATCATTTGTACTGTTGTTATTTTGTGCGTGTTTTCAATGCACAATGTGTTACGTGAAGATAACTTCAAGTTTTCGAACATTTACAGTTTTAGCCTTTGTTATACGTCAGTAGTTTCATAGTTCTCTTTATTGTTGACGGTTTGTAATAATTTTTTAAACGATAAATCGCGAAAATAAATCGTAAATGTTGCTTCTATAAGTCTTTTATTTTTAATCATACCTGTCAGATAGACTTGTCTATATATTTACATGTTATATCGTTCTATGTTAAGGTACGTGTACAAAATTATTATTAGTCTTTACAATGTGCTGTGATATTCAGTATTGCTTAACTTTATATTATTTCAGCAGACCAGTTTATTCGTTTCCGACCCTATTCACGTCAGTGTGGTCCAGTTAGTGTATGGATTTGTGGTGTAATTTTATGTTGTATTCATATTGTATATTATTTCGTTGAACGTGTTTTTGCGAGTAATATTTTTTATCATTTTTACATTGTTTTTTGGATATTTCGTTTGTCAGTTGTGATGTATTAAATCTATCTGTAGATTTTAGTGCTGTTTTCGGTCGGTGGGAGTGATTTTTGTGAGTTTTATGCTGTTTTGGTTAATGCTGATATATTTTAATGTCGAACTGTATTTTGTTGTAATTTTTAGAAATGATTAGGCTCAGAATTGTGTGCTGCTAATATTTTATAGTTCTGCCATAAATTGTATTTATGTAAGGTATGGGTTGAAATAAAAAAGCCAGTGTCACGGGCGGGATTCGAACCCACGACCTTCGGCTAAATACGCCGCTGCTCTACCACTTGAGCTATCGTGACTTCTATCCACTCGGACACTAACCTCCCACCTTAACCCACCTTTCGAATTTTCCCTCCTTTTTGCCCTTTTTTTTTGCTAAAGCTCTCCGTGGCCATTTGATTTGTCCCCGAGAAACAAGTAGATTACACGATATTTGAAATATGGCAAAAAGGAGGGAAAATTCAAAAGATGGATTGAGATGGGAAGTTGGTATCCGAGTAGATCGAAGTAACGATAGCTCAAGTGCAGAGCAGCGGCGAATTTAGGCGAAGGTCCTGGGTTCGAATCCCGCTCGTAACACTGGCTTTTTTACCTCAACCAATACCTTACATAAAAAGATTATTTAATTAAAAAAAGTTAATTTGTCAATTGGAATACGAACTCTAATGGACGTAAATTTTATGGTTTCCTATAAAGAGGAAAAATATATTAAAACATAGCCAGCGGGAATGGTCGAGCAGCAAAAAATTTGTAAACAAGAAATAACTATAAATGGTTTGATTTGACATTTTTAATTATTGATTAAAACTATAATTCTTTTATACAATGTTCATTTATTATTTGCAATGTGAAGGCAATTCTTATACAATATTTGCCAACGATCTTTCTGCTTACAATTATTTCAATTAAGCACTAAATTAAATTAAATTTTTTATTGTTTGACGAAAACGTGATTTATTTTCTCTAAAATCGTTATAAAATAGTACAATAAAATAATATAATTGAAAATAGACTCGATAGTCAGTAGTATATAAGATAAATGTATTATAAAAAGTTAAAAAAAATTATTTGAAACAATTTGTAAACAATTAAAATTCTGTTATAAAGTGTGATAAAATGAACATTATTTAACTTTATAAAATCAAATATGTTTATTGTAACAGAAAAATAATGGCAGACGTTCTACATTGAAATATTAAATATGCAAGCTGATTTAACAAGTTTACTAAAGCTGGGGTAATTGAAATATTAAAATTTAATAAATGTTTTCTCGGCTATACAAACGTGAGAACATAAAAACCGTAGTAACTAAGAGAAATGTTCCTGTGGGTGTATATCTGTCTCTAGGCCTAACCCGATTCAATGTAATATGTATAAGAGGCGGGACCTTATATTTCCATGGTAGACCTTTCGGCCAACACCAATTTGGTTAGGGGCACGTGCCCCTGGAACCGTCCTGGAGAAACAATAAGTTAAGGAAAAGTAGCCATCAGAGTAGTCGGGAACAGGCAGCGCGCGTGCTTGCCTGCTTATGCTGATTGAGCTGAACGAATGGGGCAAAGAAAACGATCTTTCACCAAAAGGCAAATCGTTTATCATATGTTCAGAGTCGGGCAGTAATTTATAGTACGTCACGGAAAAGAAATTCGGCCAAAATGAAAATATCGCCAGGCTGGAGCGTGAGCCGGGGGGGGGGAGGCAATGTATTTGATGGAGGGAAGACTTAATTTCCATAGTCGTCCTTTAGATATGAAAAATCTCACGGGTCATGTATAAATCGGAAAATTTAGGCTCTGTCCGAACCACTACCTCAAGCTTTGATTGATTATTCTAAGAAAAGAACAATATATACGTCAGTAAATTTAAGAAAAATTATTACGAAGTTATGTCAAACATTTGAAGAAAAAGATGTTAAATTAAAGTTCATTATAAACACTGTAAATTAAAAAAAATTAAATTAAATAACACCTATTAACCTTTTTTCTAAACATAAATTAATACCGATTTTACTGGTTCTGTTCACGTCTATGAAGCTAAATCAAAGGACAGAGTTTTATAAACAAATAAAACATTTTCCATAACCGTACTAATCACAAAAATTCATTTTTAAAATCGAAGAATACAATTAATTCAAAAAACAATTATAATTTTATTAAGAATTTTTTCGACGAGGCTATTTTATTGAATACGTTATAAGAAAAATGAAAAATGACCCAAGACCAAACCAACTATGAAAGATAGACCAATATAATCGTTAACGATTAAATTTCAGATGTCAAACAGACGAACGATAATTATAAATTATCCATTATTTAGGTTTAAAAAAGGTTTAAATATGTTTGATAAAATTACATACGTATTTAAATATGTGCTTGGCAGAAATGGTCCAACTGGTTTAATACCTTCAGTTATTCAGTTTTTATACGCAAATTGCAATTGTGCAATTTCAAAATAATTTTAAAGTTTGAAAAGGTAACCACATCATAGCGTTTTTGCCAATGAACGAAATCAGCCCAGTAAAAAATTAAGTTTTGGTTTTTACAGTTTTTACATAGTTCTGTTGGTGTTGTTGTTTTCTCCATTTTTCTAACCTAACATATTACATGTGATCGCATTAAACGAGATTATACCTATAAAAATTTACAAAAGCCAGTAAATTATGCAAAACTCTAGGATCACTAAATATTGAAATACAAAACCCACATAATTTGAGACGTAGCTAAGTAGTATAAAATATTTTCAGGAAAATAATAATGTTGATATTTGGTTTTGCCACAACAAAAATCTTGAATAAATGTTTTTGGAAAAATCGAAAATTCTATGTTTTCTCACATTTTAAGCTTTACAAATGCTTTAGATTTTTTTTCTATAAAATTCATAAAAATGATACCTTTGCAAAACACAACTGATCTTCAGTAAACTTTACTGGACATAAGAACCCTATTCATAGGACTCAAAAATTGTCCCCTCGTAAAAAAAGAACTGGAGACATGAAATAAAATGTTTTAAAAGTTTTTGTTTAATTTACTTTTTTTTCTCATTTATAACCTAAACCTTTTTGAAATTTATCTGAACAATTAAAAATCTCACCTTCCAACCATTGTAATTTAATTTTGCATAAACTCAAGAGAAACATGGATTTTAAGTAATCCACGATACATCGGTAAAAATAAAATTGACTCTGGAATAATCCAGTGATAAATGTTTTTCTTTCTTTTGATTACTGTAGCAATTCGTATTCATTTGGTTAATTAAAGAGTACTTAAAATTAATTCGGAATAGTTAAAAAAATGTATTTTTGCTTGCTTTACTGGACGAGCTTTTCGATTTTTTTTATATAACTACAAATCGATTGATATGATAATAACCATGGCCCATCATCAAAAATAAAAAAAAATTAAGTCACAAAATTCTCACGACATCCAAATAATCATTTTAAAACGGTCACTAAACACCACATTCAATATAAAGATTTTAAAAATATTATGTACGTAAATATTACCTGCACGGAAATGTTTGCTTGATGAATGAATTTAAATAACATACATTTATTATCTGTAATGTCATGATTACTCTTTGGTAAAAAGTTGTAAAACTATGTTACAAATAAGAAAAGGCTTATTAGAATGGTGTAAAGTGATTAGCCGTTAATCAGCACAAAGAATCTGCCGAGTGGCATATTAAAAGAGGCCTATCTAAATTGAAATCGGTCAACCCGCACTGTTTAGATAAGTGAGCCCGACCAAGGTGTAATCTCATGTTAACTACCTTTGGGCCCCTTAATTTTGAGTGATCCTGTAAACACACGCCCCAAGGTTCATTATAGGGAGGATGCGTAAGCTAAGAATTATTCCCGCGAAGGATGTGTTGACACTGGCCGACGGCGGCCCAAATATTGAACCAAGTTAATGGATGGCCCGAGATGCGGAATGATGGATGGTCGGGTCAAAAGACCAGTATTTACACTAGGGCCCTGTTAACATTGCCCGTATTGTCTCCTCGGCTTTTTAAACAAATTACAAAAGGATTACAAACAAAACTTTCTACGGGAAAATTTTTCACACTTTTTCTCTCTTTTAAATTTAAAATCAATGTTAAATTATACTAAATGATATAATTAATTATTAAAGTTAACAGAAAACTTTTTCAACAATAAGGAAATGATTAAAGATTTTTTTAAAATACCATTAAATTTATAAGATCTTTCTTATCAATTTTGTAAAATAGTTTTGTTAATCCGTCATAAGGCTCTAGTCTTCGTCCTCATTGGTCATATTCATGCAAACCTATTGATTACTTTATGATTTTTGAGCATTCAATAATCGAAACTACGGAGTACATTTTTACTATAATTTTATTCTATTTTTTTTTTCTTGCATATTGTGCGTTATTTCCAGAAAATTCGCGAGTTCAGAATGATAGTAACAAATTAAAAGGTAAAGTAATGTAAATGATACAATTAAAAAGTGAATTTTACACACTATCGAATGTTACTTTATTCATCTTATATTAAATCTTATCAATTTAACAAAACGAATACGTCTAAATTATTTAATAGAATGGTACATAACATATTACTTCGGAAAATGTAAGAAAGTATCTTTTTTACATAGCAAAGATATATTATTATGCTTTTAGAACCCACATTAAACTTTAACAGATCAACTTACATATTTTTGATAATTTTTAGAAATTTACAGTTTGAAAAAAAAAATTTTTTTACAATTGAAATATATTGGATTAATTATTAGTAAAGAATTGCTTAAAATGGTTTAATTATTATTAATTTATTCGTATAAAAAAATGTTGAGTAAAAGAAAAACTAAATCTATTCATAAAATTAATTAATCTTTATGGAAGGTATTGGTGGAGATAAAAAAAGTCAGTGTCACGAACGGGATTCGAACCCACGACATTAGGCTAAATACGCCGCACTACTGTACTACTTGAGCTATCACGACTATAATCTACTCGGACACCAACTTCCCATCTCAACCCATCTTTTGAATTTTCCCTCCTTTTTGCCATTTTTCAAATGTCATGTAATCAGGATTTGATTCTTGGCAACAAATGAAATGGCCACGTAGAGTTTTAGTGAAGATATACTTCGTTTTACTTATTAAATCCATTATATTTCGTGGTCCGATTGAACAAATAACTTCTTTCAAATAATTAATCTTTCATTAAGGTTTTGGTTAAAATGAAAAAGTTAATGTCACGAGCGGGATACGAACCCACGACCTTCGGCTAAATACGCCGCTGCTCTACCACTTGAGCTATCGTGACTTCGATCCAGTCGGACACTAACTTCTCATCTCAACGTACCTTATCATTAATGGTATATCGTCATTATTATTAATATTAATATAGCTCATAATAACCATCTCTATTCATAAAGTTAAAAAAGCACTAAATTCGTTGAATTTTTACCATTTATTTTGTTATAATTCCATAATTGCCATTAACGGCTGGAAAATTAGTGCAAATAACAATTATTTCGTGTCATGATATTTTCAGTGCCCGGTTTGGATTTCCCGCCCTCTGTGCGTGTTATTAAGCGACTAAATTTATTTTTCTCATGGGAGCGCTTAATAACTTACCCGTTTAACAGTGGTAATTCGTTCAGAAATAATAATATATTTAAATTAAGGGACCAACTGCACATTTCATGCTTTGCGAACGTCATAAATTACTTATAACTAAAATTAAAGCTCCCCTACCTGGCGAAGGGTAATTTGTAATTATGTACAATGCAGACCCGATTTTTTCCTCATTCAAAGATAGGAATTTGTTTTTTCGCAAAGGATTTTGTAAACGTTTATAAAACATTTTTAAACAACGTAATTACATAAAAACAATTAAGGAACGAGAAAAACATTCCAATTAAAAATTAATTAAGATAACAATTGTTCACTTCAATTTCTGTAAATTATTGTTATATTTTATGTGAAATTTTTGAGAAACAAATTATGTTACATATTGAGTTATTATTATAAGTTGAAAATTGAACAGTTCACGTTTTGAAAATTAACGTAATTGACAATGTTGTAATTTTCTCGGAAATTGTTTTTTGGTATTGATTTTGTTTGTTTTCATGTTGTAAAACAGGTTATTACGACCTATTTTCTTTAAGTGTGATGGTTATTTACTTAATTGTGTATATTGATAATTAACTTAAATTTATGTATTTTTCATTTACATTGAATTTAGTTTCTGTACATATATATATTTATATATAAATAAATAAATACATATATATATATTAACGAGGGTTCGCAACAGCAGAGGTTATATCAACCCTCGGGGTGCAGGTGTTTTTGAAAAAATCCAAAAGCCCATTTGTAAGTACGTCGGATTCCAATGCAGGGCCGCTGGATTCGAACACGGGACCTTTACCCTAGAGTGATGAGCGCCGTGTCAACGCCTAAACCATATTATTAATAAAACATGAGCAATTTGACCTTCATTACAAAGTATTCCTAATTTTTATCTTGACATTTCCAAGCTCTCTTTCTTCTGATAAATCAATCCCAACCTCTCTTCGTTTAAATGACTTATTTTCATATGCGGTAGTAGGACATCACAGATCCCCTAGCACATCAGTAAAATATGGTACATGATTGTTCCTAATATCGATTGTAATTTATGGTTAGTTTGAATAATGGCCCAATGCATAGAAATAAATTTTGAAGTTTTTTTATTATCACAACCTTTTTTCACTTACTAATAGTAATGCCCCAAATTCTCCCACAGCCTTTTCATAGTTTCCACAACTTTGCCCGGTTCCATGCTTCTACTTTCGAAGGTGAACTTTAACTGCAAACGTTTTTTTATAAGACCGTTGTTATTATTTATTATGGCTTTATATTTTCTGTATTAGCCAGAGATAAATATGAGGAATGGTGAGCATAATAGAAAATTCCATGGATTACGGTTAGAATCGAACACAAGACAGCGAGGTCTACAAGAGTATACACTAATCATTTGCCTACCGAGGTTTAGTTTATGTTAGTTCTAAATTAGCCGTAAAATCCATCGAAATCGTATTAGTAGAAGAAACAATAGCAGGCGCACCCAGATGTAATCAGTACCACTCAAACGGCTCATTAGAAGTTCACCCACTTGCTGACTCTAGAGGATAATCTACGGGAGATGATTGCTTTCGAAAGATTTCCAGTCATTAATTTGATGTAGGAGATGCTGTCAGTAATTGATTAAACACAGTTAACTGGAAGTGTAGCCCCGTTCTTTAGCGTCCTTTCGTCCCCGATTTTGTCATAAGAAAAGCTCGCCCAGAGAGGTAATTAGACACGGCCGCTATTCCATTACTATTTGGCCGAGGGGGCGGCGTTTTTGCCGGTAGTCAAGGTTCGCCGCTGGCCTGGGCCCAACAATCGGCAAAAACTTGTGTAGACATCCGAGGCCACCACCATCCTTGTCAACTGGCAACATATATCATTAGATGAGCCTTAATTCAAACCCCGAGGGCCTCATGAAATGTATGTTGCAATTATTTTAAAGTCATATCCCATTACTACACTCTAATGCCTCGATAAATCAGAGTTTATTGTTTTCCGCAATACTTACCTCCACGCTACGGTCTGGTAAAACTCCAATAAATTATAACTTGAAGTCAAGTAATGAGAATTAGCTCTATAACGATTCTACGGTTAATATTTCTTTTCGTTCCTTTTAATCGTCAATCATTTTTTTGAGTGGAAATCGTAAAATACTTTTCTTGAAATGCAATTTGGATTGGGACATATTTACCGTTATGCATATTTAAGAAAAAATATGGAGAAAACTCTATCATCCTACTCATTCTGTAAATACTTGAGTTGAAAACTGATTACTCTTTCACATTACACTTTTCGTACAAATTTTCGTCTAATATTTGAAATTTTAGACTGGGTAAAATAATCCGTAACAGATGAAAAAAGATGGCCCCACGTCTCAGTCTCACAATGAACCTGTAAGAACTGTCCAAAACTCTCCACGAAAGGTTAAAGGATTTGCCGCGGACGTCTTAGAACTTCCAGCACGGAATTGACTCAGTTTAATAAATTACGACAGCCCATCCTATAACAAATTAGTAACTTGCCACTTTCGAAAATCAACCACGGGTAAAGCCGTTGGGCGCAAATATTTACCAATGCCATAAGACATTTATAGGGACTAATATTAATGCTTAAACAATTGCCTAATCAATTATATTTTCAAAAAAATGTTAAATTAAAATTACATTTTTATGATTTAACCAAAAATAATTTTTATTTTTATGTTCTATAAATTAAAGTAGACGAAATTAAGTTTATATATAAATGACGATTTTCGGTAAGGATTAAACTGATTTTATTAATCTCGTATAAATGTATTTATAAGGTGTACATATTAAGTATTTCAGGTACATTCCAAAATATCCGACGGCGCATACTTCATCAGTTTTGCAAGAACTGCCCGTCGTGACGGTTTAGCATAATCATTGCCTTGAAATACATTTAACATGATTTGTATTAGAAATTGGGTTACAAATATGTTTTAATTCGCATACCACATCAAATTATTATTCGGTACAATTGTCAGAGTACGCGCCATCTCTCAAACAGTAACACCGTCTACGTCATTAACTAAATTACCCTTGTACTAATAATTAATTAAGCTAGGGACTCACTAAACCGAATCGCTCCAAATGGCAAATTTAGTTGTTCAGTCCTTTCTTCTTTGTTGGTCATTTGTCCGAGTGGTAAAAATTATGAAAATATGTCTGTCACATTGGAACAAAGAGTTTAATTAATTAATATAATTAATCAAACATCGAGTAGTAGTCGATTGGTATTAGAGCAGACACTAGATAAATCCATAGGGATTCACGCACACACATACACTTTCTCTCCCCATCTTTCTCTCACCCTCTCTCTCACACTCTCTCTCTCTCTCTATCTCTCTCTATCTATCTATCTATCTATCTATCTATCTATCTATCGATTTCCCTCTCTTTTCTTCTCTTCCTTGCTCTTTTTTTTTAAATTTCTCGCTTACTCTTTCTCTTTCATTTACTCTATTCCTTTTCAAAACACCACGTTTTATCACAACATAAATTCATATTTTTTCATATTTGAAATAGATCTTAAATTATAGCCGTATTTGTTGTTACGTTAGAAATTTTAAAAGTTCATGTATTCTTAAAATAATATATATATTTTTTATGAGGGTTCGCAACAGCAGAAGTCACATCAACCCTCAGTGTGCCGGTGTTTTTGAAAAAAAGCCCATTTGTAATTATGCCCGGTTCGAATGCAGGGCCGCTGGATTCGAACCCGGGACCTTTATCTTACAGTGATGAGTGCCGTGTCAACGCCTAAACCGTTGCGGCCAACGACGCCCCTAATAATATAGTTAAAGCAAAGAATTATTTAATACACTTCTAACAGAACTTCGACAATTATCGCTATTTCCATGAAGAAATTAGTTTTTTAAATTATATTTTTATAAACACCTAATTTATTTAATGACTCGAATAAAAGAAATTAAAAGGTACGTAATTTAATAGAATTCTTTGAGTTTTCAATAAACCCGGCCAAAAATAATGAGAGAAAAGGAACGGCTGGTAATGTATAATTCAAACAGATATTGTCACAGGTTGGCATATCTTAGGCAAATTTCCAATTCGGTTTTTCTCATAATAAGCCACCAGCCTTCGCCTGTAATTCAAAACGCTTGCCAAGAAAGAGCAAAAGAGCTAAAATTCCCCACTTGAGTTCCCGCATCTTGGAAAACGCGTTCTCACAGTTTCAGTTGTACTCTAATGTTTACCGTCTCAAATGTTCTGCGGATATCCAAGGCATCTTAATTTAGCCATGCTTTTGATGATAAAAATATAGGATTAGTTTAATCGCATAAATTGCAGGCAATGTCACATTTCATTGTACGTTGGTAAGGAACTCTCACTGTATAAAACAAGATAAAAAAGTTAGCTTATCATTTTTACCTGTAGGTGTACTGTCATTGCCGATGGATTTCAATAACACGTATTGGACTATTTTAGCGACGGCAAATGGGTTCAGCACGAGCCTATTCTTCTTTTCATTTCCTTCTTAAGTTTATTCTCTCTAGTTCATTGCTTTGACGCAGCAGCCAATTTGTGTTTGCACCTAGGATTTGGTGATGTGGTATCCGACTCTCTTGTTTTTCTATCGTTTACCAACCCCTACCTACTCAGGGCCTCTTCAGTCATATACAAAAATATACATACCATAAACATACAAGCATTACACAATTATGTATAATAAATACAGTTAAAAACTTGTTAGTCTGGTTGGCATCCATATCGTCCCAGAGTACTAATTATTCCTCAGGAAGGAGCACCCACAATTCACGCTGACGAACTACATTCACGTACCAGACATCACCACACTGATTTGTAAAGATGACCCTCCATTCACGCTAATAAATTATATTCACACACGAGATCTCATTATTAGCATTCTTTACTGGTAAACTAATAAATTAAATTCAATCAGTACATTGTTACAAATAAAAATTTATTCTCATTAAGTATTTTTATCCAAGCTAATAATTACAACATGTATGTTATTCATTCCTGCCCTAGTAATCGATATCCTTCAAGGATCGTGGAGTTCGACAATTTCATTCTCAATAAATACATTCATCTATAGGACTAAAAATTTCCAATTCTCATTCTCAATTGTATTTAAGATATATCGCTTTGAATCGCAATAATGGCAAGCAATGTCACATTTCATTGCACGTTGGTAAGTTGCTAGTCTTCCTGTCAGCTACATAAACACAGATAAAAAAGTTGGCTTATTATTTTTAAGTTTTAGTTTTACATTAAACTTCCACAACTTTTACCCATAAAGCACTTGTATCTCAGAAAATAATGAAATGTTTAAATATTGCACTGCCCAGTCATTTCAAACAAATTGGTCGTATTTTAGCTAAGTTCCTGGACTTTGTAATAATTTTCAATTGTAATTAACATTATCTTTAATTTAGAAAAAAATTGACACTTGCATCGCCAGCCGTAGGACCAAGGGGCTTAACGCACGAGTTGCTAGGCTACAGACGGCCTCAAGGGAACCCCTGTTCGCAAACACAGGCAATATCGGTGCACACCCTGACCCACGGATCTAAACAATATCAACCCCTTTGCGCTCTGGCGCTATACTTTCATTTTGCAGGGGTATGATTCAATGCATATACAAAGTGGATTACGACACACTTGGTTTGATTTGCATATTTAGTATTTTTCGTAATAATTTTAGTACAATCAAATTGTAAAAAATCGTAATTGTAATATTTCCGAAGTGGATCGGAACGACATGAACGTTCAGTTTGGTCGTTCACAATAACTTTTGGTCAGTCAGTCTTTGCTGTTTTGATGCATTGCTGAAAGGAAGAAAGTTAAAATAAAAAATAGAGAAATTTGCCAGATAAAAAACGACCAGAAATGATCCAAATCAATAAAAAATGTCAATCAAGGAGCAGAAATTGTTCTGCTATAAACATATTGATATAAACATTATTAAATGGTTTTTGAAACAATTAAATAAGTTATTAGTTATGTCATTATACATTTCAATAACATTTGTTTTCAATTAATTAATCTTTATGTAAAGTATTGGTTGAAATGAGAAAGTTAGTGTCACGAGCAAGATTCGAACCCACGACCTTCGGCTAAATACGCCGCTGGTCTACCACCTGAGCCAACGTGACTTTGTTCCGCTCGGACACCAACTTCCCATCTCAACCTACCTTTCGAAATTTCCATTTCAAAAATGGCAAAACGGAGGGAAAATTCGAGAAGTCCTGAGTTCGAATCCTGCTCGTGATACAAACTTTCTCATTTCAACCAATACCTTACATAAAGATTAATTAATTGAAGAAGTTATTTGGTACACAAAATATAATGGATTTAATTTTTCTTAAATTTTTTTAAAAAGTATATTGGACAAAAGTGCATATACAGTTGTATAATGAACAAGCATGAGTACTTCACGAAGTTATTCTAGATGTCAAATGGGACTAAAACGTTCCTATTTTACGAAGTTTTATTCTTCGTTGTATTCGAGATATTTCACTTTTCGTGTTACTTCAACCTTTCAAAACTTTACACATCAAGCACCCGTATCTCATCAAATATTAATTTTACTATAAATCTGATTACTCCATTGGATTTTTAAAACTTGTGTTACAATATGTTGAAAGTAATCATTTGTCCAAAAGTAATTCAATGTGAACAAAAACTCTTTAGTATAAAATTGAACTTAAGAAAATACGACAAGCTTAGATTTAACCCCGATAGATTTTACATAAGTTGTAAAATTTAAGTTTATGACGTACCTATCACAATTAAGGACGACATTATAAAAAGGATTCTGATATCTTGCGCTCTTAAGTGCGACGGGAAAGCAGGATGAACTCTTGAAAGCAGTTTAATCCGTCAGGAAACTATGTCAAGATTCTATTATTCAAGAAGGCGAACATTTTGATAACTTAATTGAATTTTTAGGTGGTTTCTATTTACTTTGTATTACTTTCATTATTTTTCACAGAAGTTTCAACAGCTTTATAACTAACTTTACTAAACAATTTAGAACGAGCAATTCATTTTTTAGCAATGAAATATTAATTTTATACTGGCCTGTGAGGAATTAAGTACATGTGTTCGATTCTCACTAGTAGGAGCAAAATTTTCTGCAAGTGCCATATCTGTCATTATTTAAACAGCGAAGAGTATCTTAGTTAAATTTCAGACAAGAATTCTGGAAGAACTGCAAAAGATTATGCTATAATTTTGTATTTTGTTTTCGGACAAATTAAAAAAAGAAAAAGAATGTAATATCAGAAGAAGGATGTTCACCAAATTTTCCATTAATGTAACCAAATTTATAGTAGAGTTATTATTATGACATACATGGGCTTTATGAGAAAAAGTTGTGGAAGTTCAATGTAACAATAAAAGCGAAATATCTTGGATTCAATTGACAATTAGAATAGGAAATTTTTAGTTTATTTGACATGCAGAATAGTCGAAGTCTGTTCATGGGACACTTTATAGTCATGAAGTATGTGGTGTTTAGTGACCGTTAGTTAATGATTATTCGGAGAGATTTAGAGGAGGTTCGGTGTGACGTAGGTTGTAGAAAAACATTTTCTTTATCGTTCCAACGTTTCGATCTTTATAGAGATCATCTTCTGGGCTCACACTGTTTGTTTTCTGTGTAATTGTGTCATTCTAGTGTGTCGTGGGCACTCTCAACACGACACACAAGAATGACACAATTACGCAGAAAACAATTACTTTGGGCCCTGAAGATGATCTGAATAAAGATCGAAACGTTGGTACGATAAAGAAAATTTTTTAAAACCCACGTCACACCAGCCCGAATCACACGATCTCTGAATAAAAATCATGAAAGTAGCATGCTGAAATACGAATATATAAAATTTATGAGTTAAATTGTTTTTACTTTTTTTATTTTTATTTTAGATTTTTAAGTCACTGTAACAAATAGTATTTGCTTAATTTCAATCCTGTTTTTTCATGAAAGTACATGTAATAAAACAAAAAAATTATCCTAATAGTAGCCGTTAATATCTAAACACAACGCAATCAACCTTGCGCCTCTTTTTTAATTTCATTGCCGCATACAATACGTATAAATAGATGTCACGTATGTAGGTTGAAAGTTTTTTAAACGAGTTAAAATGTTTTCAATTTTTTTACGTTAAGGGATATACATTATGGTGGATACCACATTGCAATATGCAAGCGTGATGTGACACCTCGTCCGTCAGGTCGCAATATACGGCCGCTATCGCCATTGGCTCATCAGTGGAGATATATCGTGCCCCATTAAGACAATATATACATACGCAATCACGTATGCCTGTAAATTTACGTTTCTATGAATGTTTGTTTAACCAAAAGAAAGAAGATTTTTAAAACTTTTCATATGGGCTGTCCCCCACAAAGTCCATAACGCAAGCTGTATGTATTATGGTAAAAAAATTTATTTCATAAGAAACAACTTTTTAAATAATTTATTATTGATCTTTAAAGCTTGAGCGTTTTATTGTTATAATTGTTTAGTACACAACTATTATAGGAACGAGAAAGTAAAATGTTTTCGAAATGAACTCTGAGATCCGAACTGAGATATTTCTCGTTCGTTCATCATTAGCCGATGGAATGTTTTAACAGAGTCGATGCCATGAGTCGGCAAGTTATTCCATTTCAAACGACATCTCCGCGAGGAGTATTTAATTGGCTCGTCGGCCATCGAGGGTTGGGTCATGGGGCAATAACGCCTTCAAAAAGGAGGCATTAAAAGTGAATTTATGCCGCAGAGACCATCGAAACGTACTTTTTTTGCCTTCCATCGTTCGCTATCCGTGTGCCTCCCTTGTGGTCCCGTTAGCGCCGGCATGAAACATTATAATGCTATAAGGACTTCCAGACAAGAGCTAATGTCCCGTGAATATTGTGCTTACGGGGGTTCATTAGCAGCCAGTCCAGTTATCTAACCGGCAGACACGCTGGAAGCCCTTCTGAATTACCACGGTCTCTAATCACAGTTAGTTTCGAGTGCCGTCCCCTACGAGGAGCAAAGTGACACATAAACATGCATATTTGCACACAAACACGCACCAGCACACAAATAGTAACAATCCATCTTTAGAATTATTTAACCAATATCGTAGTTTTAAAGTTACAGAAACGTCTATATTTCATTTGTATACAGCTTATTACAGATCAAATCTATCTATACGTATTTTGACAATTACTCAAAAAATATATAAATTTTGGATATCTATGAAAGCGTTCAGAATTGTTAGTAGTATAACCGCTAGGGAAAGCAAATAGCCGGTTAAATCGTTAAACAAATACAAATGAAACCACTTTTGTTTCGTTTACCAAACAACAACAATGAATAGAAACATTGTTGTAATTTTCATTGGAACATGTTAAATAAAACATTTCGCGACTTTCTTAAATCACTTGAGAATAAAGGGTGAGCTGGGTAGTCATTCTGCTTTGATACTAGTCTAATTCAGAGGACAGTGCTGCACAACCCACAAATTTTTTTATTTTTATATATTTCTTTAAATTCGTATAGCTATTTAATGACAAAAAATAATTTAACTTTATTTAATGTTTATTTGTAGGCAAATTATTTTTCCCCACAGTTTTAACCTTCTATTTCACTCAAATATCACTGAATTTGGTAAATTTTTCAAAAATTTCAATAGGTACAGTCTTTTACAAATTTTAACGTTTTTTAATCCTTTTAATATATTACATATTGACGAAGATTCTCAAAATATAATAATCAATTTTACTTGTCGGAAATGTTGGAATTTTTACGCCGCCTCTAGGTCTGTTTCCACTTGTTCAGCATCATTGACAATTTGACTTCGCGGTGAACATAACATCCCACTTGGCAAAACATGAAGAAAAGACGAAAGGAAATTAATTATAATTTTAATTGTGTGTTATAATTCAATTGTGGATTCTCAGCCGTACTTATCTTTCTGTAAGTAGTTTTTAAAGTAGAAAAAATGGTAAATTATTCCATTGTATAACAATGTATAAAAATTACTTCGCCATTCGCTGTGGTCCTTTTGCATTTTGAAATCATTAACAGTATACAATTCGACAGAAGAAAAACATGAATACAATTGTGTTGTGTTTAGTGACAGTTAATTAATGTTTTGTTTGGAGATTGTAAGATGTGGTCTGGTTTGACGTAGGCTTAGAAAATTTTTTTTTATTGTGCCAACGTTTCGATCTTTATTGAGATCATCTTCAGGGATCAAAGTGTTTGTTTTCTGTGTAGATGTGTCATTATCGTGCGACGTGTTGAGAGTGGGCATTCTCTACACGACACACAATAATGAAACAGTTTGAGCCCTGAAGATGATCTCAATAAAGATCGAAACGTTGGCACGATAAAGAAAATATTTTTCTAAACCTATGTTACACCAGACAGAATCTCACGCTCTCCAAATAATCATAAATACAATTATTACTAGAGTTTAATAAAATACTATTTACCTTTTTTTTATGAACATAGCCATTGCGCATTTTACGTAATATGTATGAGTTATCTATTCACTGAAATAAACCATTGATACATGTCCAAAAAAAAAAAAGAATTATATGTCATAACGCTTTGTATGTTATACATTTCAAATCACCATGTTAGCCCCATTTGTATTGCATGCAACCCATTACAATCCAACACACGCACACACATGCCAGTTATTTGTTGAATAAAACATATTTTTCTTCTCCCTTTGATTGATTAAGTGATTTCGTAGATCGTGTTGGTTTGGAATTCAGCAGCCGTAATTGAAGGAACCCATTTTCCTAACCTCAGAGGAGATTGCTTTCGGCCTGACTACAATAACACAAGTTATTGAGCTGCATGCCACTCAAGAGTATAAATGACATTTCGCCAGACTAGCGTTTTGCCGGCAAGTGGAAAAATAAATGTTAACGACGGAACGGATTTTGAAGGAGGTATTTTAGTGTAAGATCACAGACTGGCGGAAATAAATGTTGAATAAATGCAATCAAACGTCTACAACAAACCAAATAATCACACAATTCTCGTTCACTGCTAAATAACAGCAGGGTAAAAATTCGTAACACAAGTACAAATCAATCATGCTCCTTCATGCTGTAACGAGATGGGGTCGAGAAAACTTTCCCCGGCAAAGATGGGGCACCTTTCAATTCGGCAAACGAGGAACATCCATCTTGCGGGGGGAAACCGGCCAAAAGGAAAGATTTTCATTACACAAATAAAATACCCTTTACTCATCGTCGACTACTTTGAAACTACATGAAGCAAACCAAAACGGGATCACTCCGAAACTACGTCAGAAACGATGCAAAATAAAACAAAAATACAATGAAATAAAATGTTTAAAAACTGAAATCAAAACTAAAAATGATAATGACATGTGCGATAAATGAAAGTGGTTGAAGAGACGATGCAATAGTTCTGACGAGCCCATCACCGGTCAACTCTACGAAGAAACTCTTGTTTTCTTACCGGAAAAAAGATCTGGGTCCAAATAGTGGGTTCGCTGTGTCGCTGTCGAAATCTGCTCTGACCTAGGCGTTGTCCTGTAGTTCCTGGTTGTTAATGGGGCTCGCGTTGTCGTTGTAGTGACCGCTGAACAACACAATATGTTAAACCTACTTGTAGTGCCAAGAAGAATGAATAAAAAATAAAATTAACAATGACAGTGATTAATAATGAAAAATAATCGACGATCGAATGAAATTTTCAACCCGAATTGATGAACTTTTCTCAATGATGATATTACGTCAATTTCCGATTTTTAGACTAATTGTTAAAGACGTCTTGTGATGTTATCTTCCTTCTTCCCCCATATTGTCGTTCGCTCGGCAAACGGTCATTACGGTCTGTTAAAATATTTATAAACTTTTTAATATTCATTAGCAACTTCCAAGGAAATAATACGCAAAGGGAGATAATTGTGGAGGGAGGGTATAATTGTGAAAAAGGTGAATTTCCCTAATTGAATTTTAATTTCATTTCTTGGTAGCTTACAACCCCTGGCTTTCTTAAACGGCCTAAAAGGCTAATGCCTTTCCTTTTGACTTGTGTCCCGTGTTTTCTCCACAGTGTTTCCCCATTTAACTCTCGGTGGTGTAAAGAGTGAGGCGTAATGTCATCTCATCAAGGGGCATAAAGCCCCATTAGCCACGTATACCGTAAGACTTCGTACATTATACAAGTTCATCCCACAAACTCACAACGACGCCAAATTTATGAGGAGAACATGACAGGACTGGCAAAGATTTTTTTCAACAGCGTTGTCCTCAGTTGTATTAGTTGGTATTAGTTTGAGCGTATTTAACAGCAAAAGAAAAGGACAAAATTAGAGTATCTAAAACCATTCTGTTATGGTGTTAGAATAATTAATAAAAGCCATTCAAAAATAAATGTAAGTTAAATATAAAAACACACACACACACCAAACGACTCTTTCATATTTACCTGGATAAAAAACTGTAGTTCTTCGGACGGTATAGTTCGCCGACGGAATCCTAAGAACGCAGTCGAACGTCGTTGGATCTTTCAACTCTTCATTGGAGAGTGTCATAACGGCCGATATATTGTAGGCCCCATCTTTCGTAGACGTTTCGATTCCTATCTGACGTGTTTCTTCCCTGCAAAAAATATATATGATGTAACCAACTGGATAGGCATACTGGAAACTGAAACTGGCTCTCTACAGCTGAAGAACAAAAGTTTACAAGATATTTCGTCAGTCATCTGACAAATTACATTATTTAATTACCCAATATTTTTTGTTTTTTACTTTTCTTGACATTCTTTGTTTTACTTGATTGAAACAGTTACACGAGTTTTAGTCTAGCCTACTCAGTCTGGTTGTAAACAACTATTAGTTTCTTTGCGATTTAATCACAAGGTAAGTATTTATTTTAATATGTTAAAAAAAATGTTTTTGATATGTTGTATTGCAGACTTTTATGTCAATCATTGCATTGTGTTTTATAAAAATGGGACAAACCATACATGAAACGTTTAGTTTTACATTTACATTACACTTTATTAATGAGTTGTTACCAATCAATTTAATTGCGTTACTTAAGATATATCGCCGTAAATCAAAATATTAACAAATTCAATTTAGTAAAGAGATAATTACAGTTACAATTTAGAGTATAGTTGTACGACTATTATTTTCTTACTTTATGTGACTCATGTGGCGTGTTTTGCAGTGTGATAAAATGTTAATATGCTCAACACGCTATTTTTATAATTCCATTAAACAGTATAGTTTATGCTGTTAGTGAAGAATAAAACATTATGAAAACAAGTGCAAGATCGTTTAAAGTGAATTTTTTTTCTACATACAAAAGTTTTAAATATATGGTTTATATTGCGCTTTAAAATAGATATTTTACATATTATTAACAGTAGACTAGCTAATAATAATAGTCTTTATAACTCGTTTCGTTATATATATATATATATTTACTGTTAGACTCAATTATTCTAGTAATTATTATTACCACACCTCATTAGGCAAAAAACGTCTTTATTTGGGAGAGCACATGGTAGATAAGAGTTCCGTTGTACAATTAGCAAATTTTTTTACAATATGAATTTTCATAGCAAATAAAAAATAAGCATTTGTGAGCTGAATTAGGCCGGTGAAATTTGTTGTCCGATTTCGTGTTGTTCCACCTAAAAATACGAAACTCGTTTGGATTTTTCCCAAATTACTACGTTCTGACAAACATTATATTTAATGATCTATTGATCAAATTACTTCTTTCAATTACTTAATTTTTATATGTAAGGTATTGGTTGAAATGATCAAGCCAGTGCACGAGCAAGATTCGAACCCACGACCTTCGACTAAATGCGCCGCTGCTCTACCACTTGAGATATCGTGACTTCGATCCACTCGGACACCAACTCCCCATCTCAACCTACAACCTTTCGAATTTTCCCTTTTTCTATCATTTTTCAAATATCGTGTAATCAGGATTCGATTCTTTGTGACATATGATGTGGCTAGCTCAAGTGATTATTGCAGCCGCGTATTAAGCCCAAGGTCGTGAGTTCGAATCCCGCTCGTGACACTTTTTCATTTCAACCAAAACCATACATAACAACATTAAGTCCTGACAATCGTTGAACGCTGAAAGTTGATTCTTCCACTTTCCATCTTTGTCATCAATTTCCATCAATTGTATGTTATTATAAGCCTGAAAAAGTTGATCCAATCTACAAAAACACACCTTTTATTTTATATATCCTCTTTTAATTTATTTACGGCGTGAACGTGCATGCTATTACGTGGAATTTTATATATGCGCGTGTAAAATTTCTAGCAGATCGACAGAATCGTTTAAAACATCATTATTTATGGATTTTGGGGGGAAATCGATGTTTGGAAGGCGAAATTTTGAAGAAAAACGTATTTTTATATTTTTGAAAAAATTTGTACCCACTGGGTGGCTGTAAATTGTTTATTCTGTAAATATAAATTGGTTGAATTTGCACTGTGTCACACACTAAAACGCGTTTCGACTTTGCGCCATCTTCAATGGGAAACCTTGTCGCGCCTGACCAATAAAATTCAATCAGTATTGTATGCATTACAATAAATTATGTGTAATTTTTAAATATATTAAAAAAACTTTACAACGTTTACTACCATCAACCATCATTTTACAATAAATTTTATTTATAATCTATCTAGAATTTATTATATTTACAAATCAAACGTTTGTAATGTGTATCCGCACATATTTAAAGCAGAAAAATTTATGACCAAGTTCTGAAAGTTGTAAAACGTGATGACGTAAATTAATCCCTGTTACGACACGGTTTTAGTTCAGTTGCAAAAAGGCGGCATTTTCTACTGGGTTTAAAAAAAGAGTTGAGGATAGTAGCAAGTTAAGCAACGAGATGGGAAAGTGTATACTCATTTAGGGGTGACCTCGACAGCAATTTGTCCGGTGGGCGTGGAGTCGCATTTACTTTATTTTTGTGTTAGCCCTAGGCGTTATCTATTGTCCCACAAATAACAGGAGCGGGTGTGTCGTGGACTTAATCAAGAGGCGGTGTGAGGCACCTGATGAATGCCGGACCCGCCATCTTGGTAAGGACCCTCACTTTATATTTGGTGCTAAATTCTTGAAGGAGGGCAGCCGCCCCCATCGCCACCACCCTTCGCCGCCTATACTCTAAAGTTAATCCCATGCCTCTAACTCACCCGCCCTTCCCGCAGCTTGTTTACACTAACTCCGCACCGACCCTTTACTCACTATTTACCACACACTTTATTTAAAAGTGAATGAAACTGAACCCAAATATATCAGGAGAAGGATTTGATTGTTAAGTTCACATTCATATCTTTAGTTAATGTATTATTCATCAGACGAAAAAAATCTTTTCGTACCTCAACTTTAGAATACTTAATAGGTATATTTCACTTTAATTCAATAACTGTTAAAAATTGAAAACAGTAGGTTGAAAAAGAATAAAAATAATAAATATGATAGTTGTGTTTACCATCTCTTTCATTTATATCAACCAATAAATGTTTAAATATATCTGTATTTTTACACAAGTCTATTTCTTTACATTTTCTATGTACCTCTCTTCCTCGAACTTTTCTTCTATGTCCTTTGACCTTTTTATATCTAATTTCTCTTGCACTTACACCCTTACTCTTTTACTTTCTATACCTCCTGCCCTTGACAAATTCCTCTCTTTCTCTCCTTTAACTTTCTCGCTCTTTCCTTCTGCACTTCTCTCTCTCATTCTTTTCATATTATCAATCATGTTTGTCAGCCTATCCTGGGAGGTTACCAGTATATACAAAACGCTAACACACATGTGTGGTGTTTAGTAACCGTTAGTTGGCAACGTGGCTCTATCAACTCGACAAACAATAATCACTTTTATCCCTGAAGATGATCTCAATAAAAATCAAAACGTTGGCACGATAAAGAACACGTCACACTAGCCCGCATCTCACGATCTCCAAATAATCACTAACATACATATTGTAATCCGTTACAATGATTGGGTAAATAAATGTTGGTTTTGAACATTTGTTTTATTTTCGCAGGTGCTTGTCATGTAATCAAAGCAAAATCCTCAAATCCAATTTAAGTTAATAATAATAAGTACTTTTAACTGTTATCTTTTATCCAAATTATTTAAACTGAATTCCATAAGAGTGAGGACCTGCGAACATAAATATGTCCACACTAGATTTTTGTCAAATTTATTTGTACGAATTAAAACTTGGGCGAAGCGCGGCCAAAACCGCGCGTAACACCAATTCAGTTTGAAGGGAGAAGATTCCGTCTTGGAGATTTCGATCTCGACTTTCCGTTGAAAACTACGACCAATTCATAACGTTGATTGAAGAAAATTCACGTAAGACAATACGGGAACTTGCGGAAGAGCTTAGTGTTGACTATTCAACCGATGTTCGCCATTGGTAAATTAAAGAAGCTCGACAAGTTGGTAGCAGCACGAATTAACTGAAGCCTAAGGAAATCGAAGCTTTGAAATTTGCACGTCTCTTCTGTTGCGCCACCAAAATGATTCATTTCTCGATCAAATCGTGCGACGAGAAATGAATGTTGTACGATAACAGGAAACGTTCAGACAGGAAGGTGGTTGGACAAGGATGAAACGCCAAAACACTTCCTGAAACCAAATCTGCACCCAAAAATGTTATGGAGGCTTTTTGGTGGTTAATGTTGGGGTTGTTCACTTTAATTTTCATAATTATGATGAAACTATCACCACAGAGGCATATTGCCAAGAAACTGACATAATGCAAGTGAAACTGCAACGTCTTTGTCCAGCATTTGTACGCCTTAAGGGGCCGATTCTCATCTCAACGCTAGGTCCCGACTTCTCGCCCACAGAATTCCACTTTTTAGGCACTTCTTAAGGAATAAAACATTTAGAGAACACGATTCTGCCCAAAACGCCTTCCAATACTTTATTGTAAGTGGAAATAAAGATTTTTATATAAGCGAAATAAAAGCTCTTATTACACATTGGCAGAAATATATATATATTGTGATGGATGTTTCGAATACATATTCTTTATTTTATAAAAATTATAAGTAGATTAGTTTCCTTTTCCAAAACCTGCACTATTTTTACGCAAGCCCAATAGATCTATATCAACCAATATGTGTTTAAATATGCATCTACATTTTTATGCAAATCTAGTTGAGAATTAAAATCTCAAAGGCTTGCAAGGCTCACTGTTATGTTAAACCATCACGACTCACCAGCGTTGCACTACTGTGTGACGCCGTAAAATCATACAGAGCCATTGTAAAATTCTCAAATTTTCCCTTTTTCCCGTATTTTAAATATGAAAATGCATTATTTATCCAAAAGGTTTTCTCGTTATATCTGTTTGTTACCGCTCTCTTTTTTTCTACTCTCACTCTACTCCTTCTGTCTTTTTTATGTCCTTCAGATTTGTTCTCTCTTCCTCTCACTCTCTCTCTCACTCTCTCTCCCTCGCTCTATCTCTCTCTCTCTCTCTCTCTCTCTCTCTCTCTCTTTCTCACACAAACACACACACACACACACACACACACACACACACACACACAAACACCCACTTTTTCTATCTCACTTCTTTTTACATTATTTTTTGTCGGACCTTCAAATACTAAAATTCTCTCTCTCTCTCTCTCTCTCTCTCTCTCTCTTTCTTTCTTTCTTTCTTTCTTTCTTTCTCTCTCTTTCTTTATCCCCCTGCCTTTTTCGAACGAACTCTTTTTTCTCTCTGTCTTTCTCTATTCTGTTCCTTCACGTAGACAACTCCCTCTCTCACCCCTCCTCTTACTCCTTCCCCCTCTCTCTTTTTCTATCTCTCTTCTCTCTAACTATATAATTCTTTATCTATCTATCTATTTCTATCTTTTTTATTCCCCTTCCCTTTTCATACTCTTTGCATACTCTCTTAAACTTCCTACGCCTCCCTCACTCTCTGCGCTCTCTCATTTTCTCACTTTTTTTTCTGCGCTCTTCGTACACCCTTTTTACTCCAATTTTTTTCTTTAACTTTCTTTCACACATTCTTTCTTTACCTCCCTATCATCGATCTTCTTTCTCATTCAATTTGGCTTAATTATTAAAAAGAGTTACAAATTATAAATTAAAAAATGCGAACGATATGATAGTCGTAGGTCGATATATTTACGTAAATTTTTTCTCGGCGAATTCTACTGTTCTTAAGGTGCTTTGGATGTTATGTGTCTATTTGTCATTTTGTTGTGTTTTCTTTCTATTCTTATTCTGGTCAGTAATATTTTATCCCATCTGCTGCTGCAGTATGAAGTTAAATGTGATTGATTTTTTTTTTGTTTACGCCATTTTTCTCATACAGCATTTCTGTAAGTGCTTTTAATATGATGGTTGGGCGTTTTCTGTAATTTTTCGTTCTCTTTCATCCCTAGAGTAAGCTGGTATCCAAATAAAGTAAACTTGATGATATCTTATCTCTAACGGTTTTATGACAAAAATAATCTTTTGAATAAATTTATGGTTGGCGTAGAGATATTTATTGGAGTTCATACATGCAAAGTATTAAAAAAAATACGAACATTTATTTTCTTCTATATGATGTTGGGTTTTGGACTGCGAGTCGTTGAACTCATGTTAACATTTATTTGCTTTCTTGGATTGTTGTGTTAAGACGCTTTTTCGTTCTGTAGTTCTATAGTTCGTTCTATGGTTAATCAAGCTTCTAATATCTTTCAACTAATGTTTATTAATAGTATTTCACAAGCGTATAAAGGTTATTTGTGAATTTCAGTTTTTGAACGGCGACAGTAGATGATATGGAACTACGTAATCAATATAAATTGGAAAAGATTTAAAAAAAAAATATGATAGATGAAACGGTTTTCTGAATTTGTTGGTAGGTGGCTACTTAGCTTCGGTTGAGTGAATAGCCATCTGAAATGCCCTTCGCGTAAAGAAAACAGGCATTTATAGTCGGTGAGGCAGAGCTTTCCCACCTCGGAGTCGCATCAATAAGACGAAAGGGGTTTCTGTTATCTCTTTCCAACCCGGCCACCGTCGTCTTTTATATTAGCCTGTCTATCAAAACTTGTTCACTGGTTTTTCACATTCCCGATGGAATCTGAGAGTAAAACTTCAACCTACATCCCTACTTTCCGACGAGTTATTTAACAATTCAACTTCGGGCGAAGATGTTTCTGATTGTTTTCTCACTTTTTGGATGGGGAAATATCAACCAGTGTTATTTTACCTTTGTACATATTTGTCGGGAAGATATTTTGGGCATTGACAAAAAATGATAAGAATTGGGTTAAATTTCAATGAATAAAAATACAGTTCAACTAACAGATAAATATTTTCATTATTAATAGCTACAGAGAAATCACGAATCTAAGGCAGAAAAACATCTTGTCGATGAGGGTAGAGGATTAGGTGTTGGTTATTCTTCACACAAACATAATTGTGATGGTCTGAGTTATTTGAGAATGGTATTTAAGACAGGGTCATACAATTTCACTTAATATTTTTGTAAAACTTGCAATCAATGATTCTTTTTATCTAAGGTTGAAACTTATATTGCTTAGTTGTTTTTGTCAGCTGTTAGTTAAAACGTCGAATGACTCAAAAACGAGTTGATGCCGGTCTGAAACGTTAATTTTTCAACGATTTTTTTTCTGTAACACATCTTCCAAAAACCTATTTTTGGACCCAAGCTCATACAATGTACTTGAAGCATTACTTGAAAAATTGAAAAAAAAGAACGCACCAAGCATTTTTCTTTAATTTTTTTTCGGCTTGAGAAACAAATCAATACATGTACAGTTTTAATAAATTTTACAGTTGGTTCCAACGATTCAGCTAACTGCTTGTCTTACCTAAGAGAAATACCTTTAGTGGAAAGAGTAATCGAATAGCTATTTTTAGACTTCTATCCATTAATCCTAGGCAAGTGACCATTTCATACCAAAAGATAGGGATTCTGTTTAGCTTAATTACCTCCTTTATATGGGAGCATCTTTTTGTGAATAGAATTGCTTTACATTTGGGAACAGCTATCTTTAATTGCTACTTGCAATTGTGAGGGGAACTAGGAAAGATCTTTAATTTAAGTGTCAGTGCAATAGCTGGGAATTTACACGCTATCAACCAGTACACTCCTGCCAAATAGTATTAAGTCCAAGAAGACAATACCAGTGTGCTATTTCGTGTTAAATTCCTCGGTGATTTTATTTACTACTCTAGCCAGTCGTGCTGTTGTGGAGAGACAAGGGCAGACCCTAACTGCTCTTCCCGCATGACGCCAGCTAAGGAAATACGATTTTCCATTCTGCAAAGTAATAAGTGTTCGGATATCTTAGCTATTTGACTTATCCTGTCGTTATTTTGTTTGTTTATAAACATGAGTTTTGAGACTACATTTTTTATTTTTTAATGACGTGATAAAATTAATAAATACGGGCTACAATTTTCTCGAATTGTACATGCAATGCTTGATTTCTTCTTCTTATTTTTTTTCCTAATAAATTAACTAATTACTTGCAGTTTTGCCATCGGATTTTTGTATGATGAGTAGAGATTGTCGCTAATCTCAAAAGTGTATTTGTTCTATATCCATCATTGGAAGACAGTAGTAGCTTGCTCGCATGTAAAGTACAATGTTGCGAATTGCGCTCATACACTAAGTAATGAAAATGAAATAATGGTTTAATAGCAATTTGAGGATCAAACCCTATCACATTTTTGGTCCATTCTTTACAGGGCGACTTTTTTCGTGTGCTATGTAGTCAACAGAGCTTTAAGTTTTAGTGCGTTATCTTTAAGTATCGCTTACTTACAAACCTCGGGCATCGTAGGCTGAAGGTCCCCCTCCCCGACAATGTAAGGGCTCGGGGAAGGAAGCGGACTACATAATAAAGTGTTCTGTTTATGCAGGACGTATTACCAACACGGGAAGGCTAAGGCTATATCATTGCTACTTTGTGATGAGTAGGACTATATAAAATCATCAACGTAGTCCAGAACACATTTATTCAGCTTAAGTAATTTATCAAGGATAAGAGAAAAAAGAGTCGAAACGACAATTTATCTCTAGAGAACGCCAGCCGCTATTTTACGAAGGGGTGACATCGTATTACGAACCACATTTATGAAAGAACTGTGCTGTTGGGAGGAATGAACGAGTTTTTTTAAGTAGGCTGAGAATTTTTTTTCGATTAAATTGTGAACTAACCCATCGTGCAATACTGTATCAAAGGACCTCTCAACGACTCATCAAAAGAATAGATCAGCAAAACTGTACTTCCTCAAAATTGAAATGTTAGGTGATCACCACAACTTTCTGTTGCTCTTGTGTTTTCAGTCCTAGGTGGAAGGCAAATTGATCGTGCTTATTATATTATTTACCCTTATGTATTGAGGTAGTTTTGTAAAAACCGAGGATGTAAAAGTTTTCAAAAAAACATTTGTAATTGAAACAATGAGACAGGGTTTTTAGTAGGATTGATGCCAACACGTTAGAAATCCGTAGAGCTTCCCCGGAATTAAAAACCGGGGAGCATTTCCCCACTTGGCCGAGGGGAATGTGGGTATTGTCGAGGGCGTCAAAAGCCCTCAGCCTCAAAATATCGCCTCCATAAAATTTAATTAAAAAGCCCGCGGAGGGCTGGCGAACCACCGGGCCGGGGATGTGTATGTGCGACGGACGTGGGAGCTGTCGGCGATATGTCTCCATTTTGGCTGGGCCAGAGGGGAAAGTCGCCTTAATTAAGTCGGAGGTCATCTGATAAGTGAATGCTTTGTCGATTTGCCAGTCAGTGGAAAAAACAGTTTTTTTAGAATATATATATATATCTATTCACAAGTATTTCCGAATGACATTTTTGGATCATGGATTTTGGAAAGAGCTTCTCTGCCCCAAAGATATTATACTAAATATGGACCTTCTGCTTTTCATATTTACTTATCCTACATGCATTACTCAAGGAGGCCTTAAAGTATATTTATTGAATAGGATGGATTGGAAACTTTAGTTTTCAATACGTTATATGTTTGTTACGAATGTACTTTTTCAACAATAGTTGCAGTCCTGATGAAGGAAATATTTTGCTCAAATGCTCGATGAGGAAACAATGTATGTATGTTTGTGTGTGTTCTTTTTACCCATCTAATACGTGCGAAGAACAACTTACATAATTTACTCCATTGGATAACCTTCATGCTATAAATTTAAAATGCACATAACAATATCATATCTAACCAGAACAACGAAAAACCCAGACTTACTCCATCAAGCACGCCGAAAGATAACAACCACATTTACCATTAAACACGGGTAAAAAGAAATATACTAAGCAAAATAACAAGCAAAACTAAAGATGATGAAATGTCAAAACGTGTATTTGAGTACATACCATTGAAGATAGGTAGATCATTATGACCAGAAACGGCCAAACTACAAATAATAATACAGATAAAGGGGCTGAATTTAACTGTTAAACAGATTGAGGTGTAATTAATGTCCAGGTCAAGTCGTTAAAACCTAATTTATGATTGTTGTAGAAGTCAATGTTTGCTCAACGACTTTAGTATGTTTCCCTGCTAGAGAAATATCGATCGTCTTATATTATAAAAGATCTTTTCTATTTATTTTCCATACAAATTACTGAAATTTTAGTTCTCATCGTGACACAATTTGTTTTGTATAAATTCTAATATATAATATCAAATTGAGTATTGATAAAAAAAAATATTATAATTTCAATGGGTTGTTAAATAATAGGTTAAAAATGTGTAACCCTTCCTAACATCCATAGGCTAGCGTACCAAGTTTATTATATTACTTGTTTTATTAAAAATAGCTCCATAAAAAACGAACAACATTCAAGTAAGCTGTGAAATAATTAAATATGCTATACTTACTTTTTTATATTCAGCAGTGATTTACGACTTAAATTATTATCTTATGGCGTTTTATTTTTATAACATTTTTATTTTTATTTCACGTCATGAAGCGCATTTTCCATCGTTAAAAAAAGGGTAAAGTACGGAGTTTAATAACAAAAAAGTTTGTAATTTAAAATGCATTCCAACTTTTTAACGTGAATATAGTATATTGTTTAAACACTGTATTATTAGACAAATTAGAAAATTTAAATTCGCACACAGAAAAAGGAATAGCAACAAATAATGACGATAAACTTATAAATTCGATACAATTCCCATAATGTTAGCAATAATAAATATCTGTTTGGTTTTGTTAGTCGTCTTCATTCTTTTCTATTATATTGCATATTCTATTATTCAATATATTCTATTACATCGACATACTTTTCTACATTTGATGCTTCCAAACTCTCACTTTTGAAGAATCCACAATCTTATTAACTCCGACTACGTTTTTTCTTTCTTTCATTTTCTCTTTTACATAACCTAATTATTCGGGAAAAAGTAAAAATATAAAAACATAAACACACACAAACACACATATTCTCTCTCTCTCTCTCTCTCTCTCTCTCTCTCTCTCTCTCTCTCTCTCTCTTGAATTTTCCCTCCATTTTGCCATTTTTCAAATGTCGTGTAATCGGATTGGATTCTCGACGACAAATGAAATGACCACGGAGAGCATTAGTGTAGTATACTTCATTTTAAATCATTAAATTCACTAATTTCGTGGTCCGCTTGACCAATTAATATATTACATTTAATTAAGGTTTTTAGTTGAGATAAAAAGTCAATGGCACGAGCGGGATTCGAAAATTCAAAAGGTGGGGTTGAGATGGGAAGTTAGTGTCCGAGTGGATCGAGGTCACGATAGCTCAAGTGGTAGAGCAGCGGCGTATCTAGCCGAAGATCGTGGGTTCGAATCCCGCTCGTGCCATTGACTTTTTTTATCTCAACTAAAAAAGTTAATTAATCAAATAATAATAGTGAAACTAACGAACATTCGGTATTATATAATATTCAAATAATTTAAGTAATTGTCCGATTTATTGTCGTTATTTAAGATTTTACTTATTTACATGCCTACTAAAATCAACTAGTTCACGCAGATAGGTATAAACATGTGTCTTTTTACATTAAAAATGTATGTTTATATGTAAAATCCATTTTTGAGTTAATTTACCCATAATTGTAGTGGGAGCCGTTCATTGGTTAATTATAATTTTCAGGCGGTAAACGTGAGTGAAAAACGGTTGTACCTTTGCGTTAAAACGCAAATTACAGCAAATTGATTAGGGGGAACAAGCTACAGTGGTCGGGGATGATGTTTTCCACTCGTTTTGCATATTGGAGAACACTATCAAATATATTCTATTTCGATACTGGGTTCTGGTGGGAACAAAATGTTATTTCAACCTGACCTCCTTCCTAAGTAATTGTTTGGTGCTATCATGTTGGTGTCCCTCAAAATGTCATATACTCAGAGAGCAACGCTATATTGGTTATTTAAAAACAAGAAACGTTACAAATTGGAAATTTAGAACATCCTATTTATATATTTTTTAATTTGTTTAAATTAGTTTTTAGTTTTTAATTACATAGTTGTATTTATTAATACATTTTTATTTTGCGCTTTACTATTATTCAAAAATTCGTAAGTATGTTGATTTCCAATATTGGGGTGCTGGAATCGTACACGGGACCGTTATATTAATGTTTTTTATTATGGTTTATGTTATCTACGTGACGATTCTATGACCGGTTCAATGTCATTTCTACTTTAGCGATTCGAGATAGTTCTACATCAATTAGTTATTTATCAGAAACCCAATGAAATCCCAAATGTTCAATAAATACGTAAATTTATTATCTAAAAATCAATTAAGCCAATATGTAAATGTAAATATTTAATTTGTTTTAAATTCAGGCCTGGCGGGCACTAAAGTTAATACAAAAACCCATTTAATTTTGTCGTCTGTCGGAAAATTTATTTGTTCTGACATATGTTTCACTGTTATTTATTATGATTATGGGTTAAGTGTTTACGTACTGCCAACGGCTATTAATTTTTTTGTGTATATTTTTCATTTCTTCGAACATCCACTCACTTTCAAAACATTCACTTTTGCACCTTTACACAAGTTAGGTTTAGGAAGGAATAAGTTATTCAACTGAAAACGTCAAAACAATTGGTTATTTGAGATTCAGAGGAATATAAATTATTTAATTTGTTAATTTTCCTACTCTATCTTAAATATAAATTTCCAATATGATAAATACCAGTCATTTTGATTTTCCTATTTTCCCGGGGTTTGCCACTCAGACGTATTTCGGCATTTCCCCAATTTCAATGAAATGAGTGTGTGTCGGTTTTGTGTTTGTTTCATCTCATTGGTAGTTGGGCATATCACAGACCACAGAAGGAAACATTTTTTAATCTAGACCCAAATTTTTACATTTTTTGTAGAAAAATTATACTGGTTACTTCAGACCCAGTTCAACTTAAAATTTCAAATACCAGCGAATATATACTGGCAAATCTTTTTAAACGACTTTTTACACTGACAAAAATGGTACAGCCGGTTTTTAAATTGATCAAAATGACGGAAGTTATGGAAAAAAAATGGCAACGTAATTTCGACGAGGAGCTGAATATTTTACTGTTTTGTACTTTATGTTCGCAAAAATCCAAATTCCTCTTTTCAAAATGTTGGAAAAAAATTAGAGATGTACTTCGGATTTACAATTTTAAGCCTTATCGCTCTCATCTTGACCACGGGCTTCGGCACTCTGATTATGACAGGTGTCTAACGTACGTTGCACAAATGTCGATTTGGGAGGCCTCAAGAAAACATTCTCCCTTACATCCTACGGACTGATCAATCCAAGTTCACCTCTAATGGAACAGTTGGAATTTTCGAACGTGGGCAGAGGAAAATCCGAGAATTTCGTATTCTTGTCGTCATTAGGTGGATCACAGTATCAACATTTGGCGTGGACCTCTCGGAAATAAATTAATTGGGTCTTATTTCGACGAAAATATTTTAAATGGAGCTGAGTTCCTCAATTTTTTGAAGGAGGTTTGACCAACCTTAGATGATGTTTCTTTGCGACAACGACCAAGAATGATTCATGCTGATGGATGACCCGCACACAATCTTTTGAGGTGAAACGTTATTTAAATCGTCACTTCCGGAATAGAAGGAAAAGACCTCATGCCATCTCTTGGTCTGCTCTGTCACCCGATTTAACTCCACCTGACTATTTTGGAGGGGCCATTTAAAAAACAGTGTCTACGCCAATCATAATCCAGCAACATCAGTTGAAAACTGCGACAAAGGATAAAAAAATGCTTGTCAATTAATCTCTCCTGACTCCATCGCTCTGAGCACAGGTGAAGAGAGGTTAAAAAGAGAAAATCCTTACATCGTTGCATTTCGAACATGAAATGTGTGTAAAACGTTGCAAATCAATTTTTTTCAAACATTTTGCCATAACTTTGTTATAATTTGACCAATATAAAATCAAATTGCACCATTGTTTTCAACGTGAAATATCCTTCAAAATGATTGGTCAGGATGTACAAAATCGTAGTGGGACTTTTGAAGTTGAAGTAGGCCTGAGGTACCATGAATAATTTTTTTCGTAAAAGGTAAAATTAAAACTAGATTGGACAATATTGATCACGTAGTTTTTTTTATAGCGTCATTGGTTCAAGAGAAATTCAGCCGGGCCATCTAAACAGAGCACCCTGTATAATTTTTAATAAATTAAGGTTTCAGTTGAAATAAAAAAGTCAGTGTCACAGGCGGGATTCGAACCCGCGTCCTTTGGCTCAAAACGCCGCTGCTCTACTGCTTGAGCTATCGTGACTTCGATTCTCTATGACACCAACTCTACATCTCAACCTACAACCGTTCGAATTTGCCCTCTTGAAGGCACGTTAGCTCAAGTGGTAGAGTAGCGGCGTCTCTAACCAAAGGTCGTGGGTTCGAATCCCGCTTGTGACACTGACTGTTTTATCTAAACGAAAACCTTAATTAATTGAAAAGAATTTATTTGGTCAAGCGAAACACGAAACCTAATAAATGTAAACCCTGTATAATTTAATTTTTAGTTTTATATATTTTTTTTTAAATTTGTGTTCGTTTTATTTATTTATCTAGCGTCATTGTTTCAACAGAAATTCAGCCGGGCCATCTAAAATATACACCATGTATAGTTCAAACATTTCCAGTCGGTTGGTATTTTTTTAGGAGGTATATAAAAAAAGTTGTTACGGCATAAAACTTATACATGTATAACTGATTTTTTGGATGTAAGTTATTTTTAATTTTTTGAAATATTGTATGAAAAAATATTTAAAACATTTTCTAGTTAAATCATAAAACAAAAATATTGGGTTGCTTTGAAATATCGATTATATCCATCTCCTTATCTTCCCTGAGTTCTGTCAGACAGGTTTCGGCATTTCGCCATGTAGTGTGCTTATCTCAGAGACGCAGTGAAGATTACAAAATGCAGAAACTCCTCTGAAAGAACACCCACAAAAAACCTCGGCATAACAAATTGTTTTGTAAGTACCGAATTTCAAATTCATCACCACGCAAACAACTTGGAAAACTTCACAATTTGCTTAGCTTGCCTACCATTTTTGTATTAGACAAAGAATAGACATATGAATCATTTACAATTTATTTATTGATAATATTTATTACTGTTGTGCTGTCGTTTGCAAACATAATAAGAATGATTCAACACTTAACAAAATTATTAGCAAAAAATATTAATCCTTTATTGATACTGTTTTAAATGTTGAACTACCAGGCCATACAAACAGGAACAAAATTGGAGAATTGTAATAAATGTGCGCATTTACATTTTGGAATCATTTTTAAATTGGCTAATCAAAAATTGCAACCAATTCCGTTTATCGTTTTTTATCTAAAAAATGGTTTAGGTTAAATGAAAACCACACAAACCAAAACAATTATCTACGAATTTTAAAACGACGACTGAAGAGTCTCAAAGTTACACATCCCATATGAAACAAAATGAACAAATTTGCAAATTTATTATCACATATCCTCTGGTTCGCGGTATGGTCCTGATAAGAACGCATAATCAGTTGTTACTGCCAAGCTTTCGACTTAAGGTCATCATTAGGACAAAACAATCTCAAAATTTTTGACTGTGGGCTTAAATAATTTAAATAAAATTCAAGAGAACTCTGTGTACAGTTGTTCTCTTTATCCTATAATTCGTTAGGTACTATAATTCTTGTACTTAGTAAATTGTATGACCATCATATACTAACATACTAACTGTACCAACTGTCAATCGGGAAAATTGTTCTGACTTCTCCTGTTGCGAACTCTCGCAAAAGATTACTTAAAGAAATAAGCAAAACCAATTAAAAATAATAGATACACAAGTCGCATCTCCTGTTGTAAATTACCAAGGACTCGTTTGTCAAGATATTCTTGTTTGAATACAAATTGCCTCATTAAAGTCATAAAACGATTATTTAGTTAAACTTACACAGACATTTTAAATAATATATTTTCGACGAAAATGAACACTTACATATCGCCAGCTGAGATGGTCATATTTGGTTCTGGGTACACGCCTTCAGCGTAGCATTTCACCATGACGTTGGATTCATTTTGCGTAAATGTTAACTGCATGTCTTTTTCAGGAACTGCAACATAAAATAATCAATGAACATTTCTTGAAACAATATTTCCTCTAAACATAGATTTTTTCATGTGTCTATGTTTCTAACGGTATATGATAGGATAGCTACACACACACACANCATATATACATACATATATATATATATATATATATATATATATATATAAATGTAAAATATGCACGAGGGTTCTCAATATTAGAGGTCATATCAACCATCGGGTGTCGGTGTTTTTGAAAAAAAAAAATTTGTAAGTAAATCAGTGCCACTACATTCGAACTCGGGACCTTTACTTTACAGTGATTAAGCCGTGACACGTTTACCTTTGCGACCACGGACGGTTTTTGGTTTTTTATCGTATATCTTTTATAGCGTAAATCATAAGTGAAGTAAATTTTATAAATTACTAACTATTACATATTAAAAAAACCATATTGTGGTGAATAATATTTGAAATGGTCGAAGTTAAATTTATAAATTTATTTTCTAAACCGAAGGAAAAATAATAATAAGTCCCATTTGTTACAGTTAAATGACCCACCCTTCTGCTGTTACAGCAAACCTACCCTCTGTAGAAAAGCAGGGATATTACCGTATTTCAACCAGGTCTTCTGTCACTGACGCAAGAATATTCCATTTGAGAGGGGCTAGTCGGATATACACTGAGAGGCAAAAAAAAAAAAAAAATGGCCACCCTCATTTTTTAGTAAATACTTGCAATCGTTATAATGTTTATTTTTGGTTGTTTACTGGATATTAAAATATATACGAGATATAACTAAATAAAAAATTAATTTGAGTAAAACAATTTTACCAAAATTGTTGCTAAGGAAAGAACGAAGAAAATATTCAATTGAGTACTGAGTTTTTTTTATCCCCTCGCGTTGATTATAGCTTGCTTTCGACATGGCATTAATTTTATGAGTTTTGAACATAGTCCTGCGGAATATTTTTATACTTCTCCAACAGCGCCATTCTTAATTCCAAACATAGAATAAAAGCCCTTTCCAAGAAGCCACCGATACTATCGTAGCTGTGTGGCGCCTTGTATTGTCATGAATAAAAATAAACCTTCGTCAATGGGTGTCATACAAAAAAACCTCTTTTGATAACATAACATCAATGTATCCCCTACTGTAATGGAACTCGATGAAGAACAAGTTTGTGCGAACTTCCATACAAGGGCCTGCCAAAAACATAACCTTCATGGCTTCTCCGATGTGAAGATGATGCCGGGATATATCGCTCTTCTGTTCTTCTCCAAACCCTCTCTACGCCGTCAGAAGGACCTGTTACAAAACCCTGCCTCATCCGAAGATTGTAGTCCAATCTTGCTCAGACCAATTGATGTAATTTTTTGCGTAACTGAAATGAGCTTTTATGCGCCCTGTCAGAGGTTGTGGAACAGTGGCTGGCCTTCTCCCACCTAATCCAACTTCTAAAATTCTTCGCCTTACACGCGAAATTTACGCGTAAATTTACATTAACATTTTTAACATGTTAAAGTCTTTGTTTGATCGCACCAGCGAACATTAGAAACAATTACAAGATCATCTCTCTGAAATGTGACACGATGCCGACCTGATCCATGCCTTCTTGACTAATCTCCATATCATGGTAGCGATGGAAGACACTTTGAACAAATATTCTAGGAATATTGCTTGCTTACGATAATGCTATCCTTATAACCAAATCTATATCATTTAAAAGCATCTCTCAACCAAATTGGAAATTTAAAAATGAGACAACTTTAAAAAAATCGAACCACCGGAACGTTAAAAAAAGCTTGATAGATTTACTTACAAAATCCAATTGTAAACAAAACTGGAAGATTTTATCTTACCTCTAATCTTTTAAAACTGTCCAAATATTGTTATAAGATAATCGGGAGGAATGTCTAAGGGAGAATTACAATATTAAGGGTGGCTACTTTTTTGACACTCAGTGAAGCGCAACAGAAAAACGAAAGGGGTGGACGAAATTTTTGGAATAGAAAGGAGTTGAAATTGCATGTAACACGATCAAGTATATGTTTTTCGAATGATAAAAACACGTTTTAGAGAGGAAAGAAAACCACTTATTCGTAATGTGATAAGAAGAAATATAAATTTAATTTTAAACATTACGTCCTTTCTTTTTTGTTTCTGCATTGCAAGGAAAATAAGAAAAGGAATCCGTTTGACAATATCGAGCTAGGGTAGAAGAAGAGACGTAGACTTAATTTTCTATGCAATTCTCCTTGATGGCATAGCAAGAATGAGGCCTCAAAGCAATTCTCGAGTTTACTGTTCCTCCCGTGGAAGTGAATTCCACATTTAAAGCCGGCATTTTTCTCCTTCTCTTCCTCTTCTCTAGGAGCGAGCAAATTGAAAACCCGAGACAGCCGTGTTTATAGAAATATGCAGAACACGTGGAAACCCAAGCGATTTCGAATTGATAAAATTTGTGTTTTATTTATATTATTTTATTTTTTATGGTTAGTTGAATTTATTGAAAACGGAAGCATGTGGATATTTCTACCAACAAGGCTATGTTTTGAATAATAAACATGTGGTCGAGCGAAATAGAGAGCTCGATAGAGAGGGAAACGAGTTCAGAGAAGGAGATGATAAAAAAAGGTAGAAGAAAAGAAAAAAGAGAGACTGAGAGGAAAATTAGAGAAAAATATGGAAGAAGAAGGAAAAAAGACAAAAAGAAGTGGGAGAGATAGAAAGAATAAGAGAGAGATATAGGGAGAGAGAGAATAAGTGAAAGTAAGAGAAAGAGAAACAAAAAAGGCAGAGAGAGGAAAGAGCAAAGGTAAGCAATTCAAAATTTGATAAGGAGGAAGAATTGAGAGAAAGGTAGACATAATAATGAGTGAGAGTGAAAGAGAGAGAGAAAGAAAGAGGAGAAAAGAACGGTAAAAAGGGAGAGAGAAAGAGAGAGAGATGGATAGATATAGAAATAGAAAGAAAGGTAGATAGATAGATAGGCCAATAGATAAATAGGTAGGTATATGAATAGAGAGAGAGAAAGGAGAGAGAGAAAGGAGAAAGAGAAAAGAGAGAGAGAGAGAGAGAAACTGTTATTACAATTATAAGATGAACATAAGGTTAAAAGAAGCAACAACCACATTCAACTTTTATACTTGTCTACTACACTATATAATAGTGTATATATATATATATNGTGTGTGTGTGTGTGTGTGTGTGTGTGTGTGTGTGTGTGTGTGTGTGTGTGTGTGTGTGTGTGTGTGGTGATTAGGTCTTTTCTATACCGAAATCCTTCCCCACCCCTTCAAAATCAACGTATATAAACACAAAATAGCAAAATCTCATTGGCACTCTCGACACGACACGCAAGAATGGCACAATTACACAGAAGACAAACACTTTGAGTAAGTAGAAATACTTTGATTGAATATATAAAAAAATATATTTTGCATTGTATAAATTCACTTTTCCACATCGAAAATATAATTGTAATATGTAACAATGTTTGTAAATCCCAGGCCCTGAAGATGATCTCAATTAAGATCGAAACGTTGGCACGATAAAGAAAATGTTTTTCTGAAACCTACATCACACCAGACAGCTCACCAAACATCCATATAATGCAATAAAATTAAACTCATTATTTTTCTGGGTTTACGTAGCAAATTACGTTCTAATTAGATCTTTTTTTAATAACACTTACGGAAAAATATTTATTTTAAGAATTTTCAAGAATGTAAATTACGTGCCAGGAAGAAATGATTCCAATTAAGATTAAGTTTAACTTATTAACGTTATTAATTAACTATAGCAAACACATTTAAAACAATAAATTTTTTAATGTAAATGCAATTTAACTGATAACAATACTAATAATAGTAACAGTATATTTCCAATACAATGTCGTCTAATTGTTCAGCAAAATTATATACGTTACTATTTTTTCCTTTTTTGAAACGTTCATATTTAACTCATCACACAATTTTTTTAGTTTAAAATTAAATCCATTATCTTTCTACATTAGTTACTGGTAATTAGGAGCTATCAAAATGCGACGTTGATGTTTTTGAGGTGGTATTTCCATGGACACCCGCACCGAATTGTTTGTTGTGCGAAGAAGATTCCCATAACTTCACAGAGGTACTTACAAGGGATAATCGAAGAACATATAGATTGGTTTTCCTCTCATATCGGTGAGAGATCCCTGGTATTGCAGGAACATGCCAGTCCACATAGAGCACGTGGATGACCACTTGAATAAGGTGGAATTGAGTGTTTAAAGTGTACAGCTCGAAGCCCTGATTTCAACCCAACTTAACATTTGGGACCAACTTAAGCGACAGAAAACACTATAGAATAGTTGGAAACCGCTAGTCATGATGATTAGGAAAGAATTCCTCAGGATTTTACCAGAAATCTTTACTCTTTAATATTTTTGTTAAATTTTTTGGTTATTTACTAATACTATTTTGTTTTTTTGGAAATAGGTAACAAACATTTTCTTTGTTAAATGTTCATTTTTGATATGGACAACATGAATAAACGTAAATAAATTCAAATTTAAAGGTGGTGCGTCCATCAGTGTTTGTATAAATAATAACCTCGTTATATTTTCTAATATTGAACGGAATGAACACCGCTTCAGTCCATCTAAAATGCAATTAACATTTATGAAGCCAAATGAAATTGAGGACGTACTGCAACATTGACTATTCCGACTAAAAAACAATTATGCTTAGAAAACTCGTTCGAAACATATATTTTTAACAAGGTAGGATATACTAAATGATATCAGGTTATCAAGAAAACCACTCTAAATTAATAACGGCCGATTATGCTTGACATATATCAGCGTTATTGAAAAAGCCGTTTTAAGCGCATATATTTTTCACAAGAGCAGAGAATCAATATGGAGAAGTGATATAATTTATTCCTAAAAACAAAATATTCTATCGATCGGAACGTATATGCAGTTTGAAGAGACACGTGACGATACCACGAAAGCATCGCCCTTCCTCCCCCGAGAACGTTTTGTTTTTACGATTTCTAACCAAGAAACTCGTTATTTTTTCTGATAATTTAATTTTTAATTTAACTTTAATAAAAGGATAATTTACAAATTAAGTTTACCAACAATATTCCACGGATCAATGGTTAAATTGGAAATTATTTTAAATTATGGTATTAAACTGTATATATTTAGAAATATTCCAGTCGATTTTCTCATAGTATTTTCCTTTTGAAAGAAAAGCATAAGGATTGAAAAAAATCAAAATGGTGAGCTACAGTACTTAAAATTTCAAAGAACCCCTATTACATTATGTAATGAAATTTTTCGAAATATCAAAATACAAAATCTGGAAACAAAACTTAAAAAAATATTATATATTTAAAATTACAAATGAAGGAAAAAAGTATCTAAACATTGATTGTAGGTTTACATTAAATCACGGACGGTAAGGTTGAAGAAACCTAAGTGTCAACAGTATTTTCTTTTCATCTCACGAATAACGAATAGATTATCGCATCTAAAAATATATACCATTTGTTAAAATATAGAGAGTATAGATCTCATTTTATTTCAAATTTCGCAAATTCCAAAATGTTAAACTACAAATGTAAAAATTATTATTAAATAATTTAATTAAGGAATAAACAATGATAGTTAGAAAATGACCCATATTTTGAGAAAGTTAGGCTAATGTTGAAAGTTAATAGAAATGGAGGTTTTGGTGTCCGGAAGAACTGCAGCCTACTGACTGAAATATTTCTTTTACAGATTCTATTTAAAAATGCTAAAAGAAAACTATGAGTATGCTTCGCTCTAATTAAATTTTTCAGGGCAATGTTTCTTCTGATTGAGAACTAATGATGATCTGAATTGGTTTTCGTTTGGTAGGATAGAAAATTCAAGCAGCTTAAAATTAAATTTAAAGACACTTGTGAGAATGTTTTTAAGGGTTAGTTACTTAGACATATTTACACACAAATACATTTTGCTCGTTTTCATAAGTTTTATTTTTATTTATATTTTATTTTTCCCTTGTTTTTTGGAATACATATCTTTCATATTTGAAACGTTATTACTGTCTTTTACTCTCTCACTCTTTCTCTGTCTTACTCGCTCACTCACTCACATGCTCACTCTCATCTCTCTCTCTCTCTCTCTCTCTCTCTCTCCTTCACTCACTGTGCATTTCTCCATCTCTCTCTCTCTCTCTCTCTTTCTCTCTCTCTCTCTCTCTCTCTCTCTCTCTCTCTCCTTCACTTACTTTGCATTTCTCCATCTCTCTCTCTCGCTCACTCACTCTCTCTCTCTCTCTCTCTCTCTCTTCTTCACTCACTCTGCATTTCTCCATCACTCTCTCTTTCTCTCCCTCTCTCTCTGTTTCTTTATATTCACTTGCTCATTTTGCTCATTTTCTTACACTCTTTATCCCTTCTCTCCCTTCTCACTCTCTCTCGCTCTGTTTCTCTATATACACTTGCCTTTCATTACACCCTTTATCCCTTCTCACTCTCACTCCCTCTCACTCTCTCTCTCTCTCTCTCTCTCTCTCTCTCTCTCACACACACACACACACGCACATACAAACCCACACTCCCCTTCTCTCTCTCATTCTCTCTCATTCTATTTTTTTTCACTTTAACCTCTTGCTCTCTTTACTGTTAATTTTTTTATTATATTTATCACTTGCACTCTCTGCCTGTGTTTCTCTCTCTCTCTCTCTCTCTCTCTCTCTCTCTCTCTTTTTTTTCTCTCTTTACTGTCTTCGTTTCTTTTCCTGCCCCACTTCTCTTTTTTCTGTCTCTTTCTTTTTTGTTACAAAATACAAACAGTAGGTAGTGTACGGCTATAATTAATATGATAATGTGCTTATTTGTTATATTAAAATACACGTTATGTTTTCAGTTACTGTAAACAGTAATTTGGTAACGACCACTAAACGTAATGGATGTAATGATTACTGTTTATAATAATGTTTTAGTTTTATTAGCCGGCCGTCTAAATTATTTTAACAAAATTTAATTTAATGAATTTCATACTTTTAGTGAAGATAAGTAATAATGCATAATTAAGTTTATTCGAAAATGCACAATTATTATTTAATCTTTTGTGTATTACATCTTCGAAAGGCTGCCCACCACTTTTTTGTCATCCCTTCACTATTTTGCAAAATTTGTGGATCTCATGTTTTTCTTTCGTCTTTCTTGTTTCTCATGTATAATTACCCCTTCATTTTTTTGGCTTTTCAGCTGTCCTGCCCTATTATCCTTAACCTAATAGTTGTGTGTTGATTTGTGAGCGTTTCCCCAAGAAAGAAAGACTAAGTTAGTGCTCAAAAAGTTAAGTAAAAGCTAAGTCCTTCTGTTTTTAGTGCAACTTTCTTCTTTTTCATAACAATTAATTAATTGTCATGTATAAATTGGTCAAGCGGGCCACGAAAATAGTGATTTTTTCATAACAGTTTTCAAATTCCAGTACATTTTTTATGAGGAACCATTGTTCTTATTCCTCTTTCCGTTCTATTTTTAAGATTGCAAGTCCAATTCCACAAACTCATTAATGCAGCCTACCAGCAATCTATTCATACATTTATCCGTTGGATATTAGGATTATTTTTTGAGATGCAAAGCCCTGCATAATATTCTTTAAAGAAATATTAACCTAATCTCAGTAAAGAGTTTCGGCAAATAATAATACTACAAATAGCTGATTAGATATTCATTTTACTCTTATGCTAATTCCTACTTTTCTTTTTCTTTCCAAGCAGTAGCATGTTTTGAAAAATAATCTTCAGGTCTATTAAAGAGAATTAGAGAAAGATCGCTTCTTTGAAGTGGGAAGTTCTCGCCTGGTTTAAACTATGTAATTATTTGACTGTATACGTTTCATATCCTTCATTAACTGGAGCTTTGTTCTCATTTTATATATTTCTTAGGCTAAATTTGTTTTAATATTTTTTGTGCGTAAAAGTTAAAGCAAATTCCATATTATATTGAAGCGATGTACTTTGAGGACAAAATTTGTCATAAACGAACGTTGGAATATCAAAGCATAAAATCGGAAAAACCATTTGTCCCCAGAAAACCGATACACTGAGAGGCCATTTCGACGCTTAAGTCAATAACGATGTGAAAACCTAGGTGTTCGGCCCTGAATGGCATCGAGTTTTATGCTTTATGTTCGCCAATAATTTTCTCCTTTTAAATTATTTTCTAAACAATATGATGCTGTATTATTGTTATATGTATATTTTTTGTCGTTGTATTGTACAATCTGTTGAATAGAATGACGTTTTAAAAGAGAGAACTGCAAGTACACGGTCCGTGGAGAAGATAAAGGCTCGTGCCCGACACGCTCCACCGTGACCACACCTGCTTCCTCCAACGTACTTCTTACATCTGACAATTAGCCGGAGCGTTCACCCTTTGAGACCTTTTTATTCTTCAGTTACCGATAGCGGGTGTTCGATGTAAACCGCCAGTTAAAGTACGAGCAGATGTTTTTGCAGAAAGAAGACCAGATGGTTTTACCATTATTGTTCGGTCAGAATGTCTTATCATTAAAAATCAATTTTATTTTCGGAAATATTATATTCTAGTTTCGTCAGTTTCATGTAGTAATTAGGATTACATCTATCTCCCCATGAACAGACGTCAATACTTCAGGAAGTTAGTTTGCATGTCAAATTGGACTATAAATTCTTTATTGGCCAAAGTCTGATTCCCAATTGTATTCAAGGTATTTCGCTTTTTAGGTCACTTCAAACTTCCAAAACTTTATTCCGTAAAGTCCTTCGTATAATGTTCATCCCACTTAAATTTGATTACACCAATAGAAAAAACATTGAATTTTTTTTTTTTTTTTTTTTTTTTTGACATCAAGTAAATAATATATAATCACTTACAGGCTTTTATGAGTTTCCGAAGTTATCGACTAAAGTTTAAGAAAGATTTTCTTTGTTCTGTAAAAACTGACAGGTATGGCACTTAGAAAAACGTTTCACCCACTAATGAGCTGTAATCGTATGCACTTAATTTCTCAAAGGTTAATTATAACTATTCTAAAATTAACATTTCAAATTTGAACACACATATACGAATTGTCACATGGCTAATATGCATAGTTCATAACGCCAAAAAGAAAAAAAAATTAACATTTAATTATTAAAAATCTGACGTTACAAAGGGTTAAAAAACAATCGTTAAGATTTCGAAACTTCTAACAACAAAATAATAATAATAAAAAATAAATAAATAAGACTCTTCAGTATCAAATTAAACGTAAAAGTAAGACAAACTTGTGAGCACTAATATCTGTCAGAAAACGATGTCAGTCTTCCATTTTTTGAAGATGAACATTTTGAACATATAATTTAATTGTTTTAATGTTTTTTATATTCAGTTTTCTACAAAAGATTTTTCAGTTCTTTTTGTTTAATATATATGAAAATCATTTCTTTTAACAGAGGTTTCATACCTTTAATGATTATACGTTATAGGTAGCGTCGATGGCCGCAACGGTTTAAACGTTGATACGGCACTCGTCAATTGAAAGGCTAGAGTCCTGGGTTCAAAAGCACGGCCGCTGGACGGTATTTTTTATTTTAAACATTTGTCCACAAAAAATCAAATTTTGGTAAGTAAACGTCAATTTTGCATTGTTCATAACCGACCATGGAGAAATTTATTACAAGTACATTTTTCAAGCCATTAGTAGAGGCAACACTTCTGTAAGCGCCACTGAATATTACTTATTACAAATATTACTTATTACATGAATCCGTTTTAGAAGTTTGCAAATTCATAACAGTTTATATTCTAAACAGTTTTCTATTTTGTTTGCTTAATATTACATTTAAAAAAAATCTAATAGCAATTGTACTTTTGTTTACAGTAAAATTAACATTACAAGTTTGAATTTTGGTAGTAAAGATGAGAACGGCTGAGCATACCTGAAAAGTGAAATGTAATGTCGAAATTGTTTGACAATCAGACTTCGAAAAAAGGGTCTTTTCGTACAATTTGACTCGCAGGATAATCTTAAGTATTGACGTCTGTTTACCGGACACCCTGCAAAGTGGAATGTAAATATACAAAAATAAATAAAACTAAATTTTCATTGCACACCCGAGCCAAAACTATGTTTATTTATGTCGATAAAAATTAAATACCAAACCAAGAATATTGTAACAGTAGAATCTAGATATGTCTCAGGGCAATCTCGATACTTCTGATGTCGACTTAAAATTAGGCTCTACCGTTACCCTACCTACTCGAATTGCGTACGGGAGATTATTAATTGTAGGGAAATTTCTGTTTCCTCAACTCCGCATTCTGTCAAACTAATTGAAAATTGACACCTATCGAAAATGTTATTACGTTTATTTTAATAAAATTACATGTAACCATGGGACTAATGGCATGTCAATACAGATAAATTTTTACAGAGGTAACGGTTTTAATTGTATTTAATAAATGAATATGTAATAAATGAATTGGCGTGCACATTAAAAGCATGTTTTTAAGTTATTTCAAATCATACAATATTTTCTTGGTTATAATATTACGATTTATTAATGTATGCAATTTCCTAATAAAATGGAGAATATCCTTTACAGATGTAATGGAATTAGTTTTGAGTGTCGTTTGCCGAAATAGTAAATTTACAAAAAATTTTTTTTTATTATTTCATACACGAAACACCTATTGTTTTTTGATTACAGCGAGAAAAAAACCAACAAACAATCGTTCAAAAATTATGAAGACTTTACAAGAAAAAATCTGTTTAGTACAGTATAATTGATTAAATAAAATTAATTTTCAACTTAATTTGAAAAAACTATTAATAAACTACAAATGTTCACCGGAATCAAAAAGTTGAAATTTTTTGGATAGATAGCAGGGGCCAATTTTATTTTTCTTTCACGCCAATGTTCGGGGTTTGACTTAAACATCCATACCTCCGCTGGAGTTTATAAAAATTCGACATCGTCATAAACGTTGGAAAGCTGAGACATGTTTCTTTCAGGTTATATCAAAATGTTTAAATTTCTGGATATTCGAAAAAAATCGAAGGCATATGGAAGGCGAAAAGTCGAGAGAGAGATTTTTTCCCAAAATCTTGTATTCTGGGATTTTATGAGTGGCAATGAACACCGCCTCCTACAAACTGCACTGAAGGTTGCCCGAACTGGGGCATTATACGAAACCCCCGTATTCGGTTTACTCTTCGGCATCTGCTACCACTGTACAGACAGGATTCAGGTCTGAGGAAAATGAGGGAAGGGTCAAATGGAAAATTCCAAGTTTTCACAAATATTGATAAACAACTCTTTCTGTATGAACTGTCATCGCCATCCATAAATCGAAAATCCTTGCCAATGAGATTACTGGTTTGAGGGGCATTATACACATCCCCTGTTCTCAGTAGACTCTTCTGCACCTGCTATCATTGTACAAATAGAAACGTGACTAATTAGTAGACATAACATCATTCCAATTGTTGTTATTTTCTAGGCGATCCCTGCACCAAATTCTCCTAAGTTACTGGGACCGGCTGTTGCTGCAAAGGGCATACGAAGTGAAATTAACTTCCCACAAACTATTACAAACCTTTTGTGTTGATAAAGGCCTTTCCTCTTGTACTTCATTTAGGATCTGGTGAGCACTATGGAAAGTGTTCAGTCTTGCAGCAATGGCTATATTTCTGTCCTCGCTTAGCGTCCAAATGTGCTGAGATCCCTACCAGGCCTCATATTGGCACGTGCAGACTCTCGTATCGGGCTAAAGCCCGGGAGACTCTTTGAGAGACGCCAACTGCCTCTGCGATATCCAAATGCCTCATTGACAAAATACTATGACGAACTTTTGGTTCAAGATGATGTCTTTCCATGGTTAAAGAAAAAATACGAGAAAAGGTGTTTACTATTCTCAAAACATTCAAAAGGTGTCTTCATGTTTACTATTCTAAAGGAAATCCGTTATTAAAAATGTGGATAACATTTGTTTGTTGGGGGCGTCGGTGTCCGCCATTCAAAAACCGGCACCCCGAGGGTTGATATAACCTCTGCTGTTGTGAACCCTCAGGTACAAGATGATGTCTTTCCGTGGTTAAAGAGAAATACTACTAGATTAAAGTAGAGAAAAGACGAATCCAGGGTTTGTCTACAAAATGAGTACTCTTCGTGTTTACTATTCTTAAGTAAATCCGTTATTAAAAATGAGGATTAATATTCTTTTTTTTGGTTTGTATTTTCCATTTTGTCTATTAAATAACAAGAATATATCGGTTAATTTAATTAAAATTAATAGAATAAGAGTAAATTACAAACACCCTATTCATTTTTGCGTAGTTTATACATCTATATTCAGATAGGCGATTTTGATTTGCCCTAATAAATTCAAAAGGGATTTTCGTATAATAAATCCAACTGCAGTCGCTGTGAAACCGATAAGGATCGCGGTTTTCGTTTTTCCAGCTTTCTAAGCACCTTTTCCATCGAATTTATACACGATTGACCGATCATAATCAATTTCTACTCTTCGGCAGTCAGCTCGACCTACAAAAGGGAAAATTCGTCGCCTTGGTCAAGTGGAAGGCTGGCCCAAATGGTTTGCCCACAAGGCTGAGTGGAGCTCTCTCGACTGAATCGGTTCCGTACAGCTAGTCCCCTTGATCGAAATGAACATTTATATCTTCTGTCTTTCGCCATAACAGCAGGATTGTTGAGCCCCAGCTGGCGGAAATAGCGTTGAAACGGCGAAAGATTTACTACATTCAGCCATCGCATAAATTTCATATTGATCATACACTATGTGTTTCAATGAATAGCCACATTGCACTAAATCACTTTTGTTGTAATTATTACTATCACTTTTCGATGTGGATAGAATATTGAATTCCGCTTTTCAGAAAGTTCTTACGTCGTTAAGGCCTGAATCGTGTGAAGATAAAGTAGAAAACTTTCTATTACAGTGGTGAAAAAGTTTATGGATTTTTTTCGATTGCTTTTTTAGCTCATATATTTTGTCTAAGCCTTGATAAATTTATGTTATCTTTTTTATGTTTTAGAAGTATAATTTAACGTTTGTCGATATATTACGTTTGTTTGTTTAGCCTTCAGTTAATAATACAGAAATACTATTAATAATACCATTATATTTCGTGGTCCTAATTGACCAAACATCTTCTTTCAGTAAATTAACCTTTATGTAAGGTATTGTTCGAAATGAAAAAGTTAGTGTCACGAGCGGGATTCGAACCCACGACCTTCGGCTAAATACGCCGCTGCTCTACCACTTGAGCTATCGTGACTTCGATCCNTTCTTCTTATGATTTGTGTGCTTCACAGCTATTTCGTGATCCGATTGACCAATTAACTTCTTTCAAGTAATTAATCTTTATGTAAGGTATTGGTTGAAATGTGAAAAAGCTAGTGTCACGAGCGGGATTCGAACCCACGACCTTCGGCTAAATACGCCGCTGCTCTACCACTTGAGCTATCGTGACTTCGATCCACTCGGACACCATTAGATATAATAGACCGTACATAAAGATTAATTAATTGAATTAAAAATAGCGTTAATCACTAGTAACATATTAACACTGTAATAACAGATTTGTTAATTGTTAATTAATTTACCTATTCTTGCTCGTTTTCCGTTACATAATTTGTTGTGTAAGTTTTTTGAAATAATTCTATACTTAGCACCGCAATTTCAGAGTAATGAAACAATATTGTATTAAACTTTCCCACATAAGTTTTCAACCTTCCATGTTTGATTAGTTTGTAACCATTAGTCACTATACCTTCGAAAATTACTATTCGTCCTTTATTAAATATTAGTTTAATATAAATACCCGATAAGGGAAACCTCTTCCTGGAATGGTCAGTAATGAGAATGGTATAACAAAAGATTTCGGGTTTGAATGATGTTCCAACACTTTTTAACAACAATATACAATGCCGGCCCTCCTGGCAGTTCTGTTTCTATCTAAATAGAATCTAAATGGAGCCTGGAATTGCAAGAAGGCAATGATTGACAGAAATTTCGGCAGTATTATTATTATTACGCGGAATTGCGGTAACAAATCCGACTGCTTATTAGAATGGAATGTTTACAGGACAGTTTTCCCAGCAATGTTATTATTAGGTGCCATATCAGTTTTGACATATTCCTTTCCCTTGAATAAGCAGTTTTTTAATGAACAAAAAAGTGATTAAACAATTTTTCTTCGTTTTAACATCTAGTTTATTCTATTACTTTGAGAATTCGTTAAGTTTGTTAAATGATAATTTCCTCATAATGACAAAAGAAATATGTTGAAACAATTTTACATTTAAAAGAAAATTCAATCACAGCACAAATAGACGTCACAAATAAATTGGATTCGTGCAGTGCAAGTGTTGAATGTGTAGATTGATCAATATCCAATATTTTGGCGAAACAAAGAAGTAAGTCACGTCTTTCAATCTTACCATTTTTCCATCCCATTTGGAGTCTCAGGGTTTTCTCCCTTCAGCGATTAAGCTTTCGTCTACTTGTGCAATGTTTGCTAATGGTTTTCCTGGATAAGATTCGATTTTTCTTTTAAGTAAATAATCTTACTTAGCAGACGTTTTATGCTATACTTAAAATTTAGCCGATCTATTATTTTCTTGGAAGGAAAGTACTTCCGACAAACAGTTATCATATCCACAACATCTCAATTAGTTCATAGTGAGGAAGATGATGTCGTACGGCATGTCAAAGATTCATTACAAGACCAAGTCATTAGGTGCAGAGTACGAACGCCAGGAATATAGTGACGTTATTGAGTAACTAATAATGAGTTAAATTCTATGGTGAGAAACGGAAAAAACGTGGAACGGTTGGAGCTTGTTTTGGATTATCGAAAACAGAGAAGAAGAGAAGTATATTTGACTAAATATTTACATATGTACAGCTTTATAACCTTCTACTACCTTAATATAGAAATCATTTTGTATTGTTTAGCCTGTTACTGCGTTTAGCGGGGAAAACTGATTATTAAAAAAACCCGCTGTCTATTGAAAACAAAAACTAATGAAATTAAATATAAATATATTTTTTTACTGATGACTTGTCAGGACAGACAGTGCCTCCCAACATGACACGCAAGAATGGCACAGTTACACAGAAGACAAACACTGTGAGCGCTGAAGATGATCACAACAAAGATCGAAACTTTGGCACGATAAAGAAAATGTTTTTCTGAAACTTACATCACACCAGACCGCATCTCACGATTTCTGAAATGATACCACTAACCTTTTTTTAAATAGTCTCATAAATAGTTCGTTTTATTAAAAAAAAAATAAATGTGTAAAATGTGATTTTTAGACTGAAGAATTTTTTTACCTTGATCATTATTATTCCAATTATGAGCTGTTCAAAGATTAAACAAGTTACAAATGCCGTAAAACTTATAATGTCATTAGAATGATAAGGTCATTTAAATTAATTGAAGAGTTTATTTTTATAGGAACGTTCGTTTATATGTTCCTACCTGGTAGAGGAATGCAACAAGTGACCACTTTATAGAATCTAATGAAACTTTCATAAAATTGCATGATTTGCGTCATTAAAGGGTCGTTACCGTTCTTTTCCAAAGGGTTGTTCATGTATTTTTGTATAGCTCAATTCCGTCCACGTGGCCCCGGAAGTGCAACAAAGATCGTGGACCGCAATTAGGCCGGTTTCACGTTACGCTCTTTCAACCAAGCGTTGTTTCCGCCAATATAGCTCAAGAAACAGTATTTTCCGGTTCCTGAGCTGAATACAAATCATTTGGCATGATTGGACAATTTCCCAGAGGATAGTATATCGGAAAAGGTCCTTCTTTTGTTTGCTCTGTTGCTCTTTTCTCCCTGGCACCGTGCTGTTCGAGTCGAATCTAATTACAGAACATGAAAAGAATCTCCGAAAAACGGTGTTTTACAAACAAAACAGACAGCGGCAAAGCGAAAAAGAAAAAAGTTGATTGATGGTAGACCGCGGACCTTCCTTGTGCTCTTCTCTAATATAAATAAGGACCATGTTTATTTTCTTACTCTTTTCAATCCAGCCGAAACTGTCTTTCTTTCTTTATTCCCTCTTACAGAAGCTCTCTCTCCAAACAAAAGGAGATTGCCGGAGGGCTGTGTCTTACAATAAAGGGCCTGCCTTTTGCAGACACGATTTTCTCGATAGACATTCAGGTCCGGCATGAAATATGTATAAATCGCAAACATCGATATATGTATTTCTAATTATTTCTATTTATTCTATTGTGTAACTACACGTGCTTTTTCCTCGATATTGTCAAAGAAAAAAAAAACAAAGTAAAGAAATTTAAGATAAAAATAATGCAACGTTAAATTGATTCGTTTTAACGATCGTATTGGAGGAAAATACATTAATATTATTATACCAGGTCTAAAAAATGCAAAATAAACCAATTTTTCAAAGGTTTTTCTCGTCTGTACTTGTATGAATATAATTTTTTTCATACAGTTTTAATGGATGTTTTATTATAAGTATTTCTTTCAATTAATTAATCTTTATGTATGGTATTGGAAAATGAAAATGAATGTCACGAACGGGATTCGAACCCACGATCCTCGGCTAAATACGCCGCTGATCTACCAATTGAGCTATCGTGACCTCGATCCACTCGGACACCAACTTCCCATCTCAACCTACCTTTCGAATTTTCCCTCCTTTTTGCCATTTTTCAACGAAATTTTCATTTCAACCAATACCTTACATAAAGATTAATTAATTGAAAGAAGTTATTTGGTCAATCGGAGCACGAAATATAATGGATTATAAATATTGCTGAACTTATTCATATTGACAAATTCTTCTTCAATCAGTAATATATATCATTTCTCAAACCCGATCACATTTTAATTACCACTCGTTAATAATGTTTTCAGTATTAGAAGTATCGACCACTTTTTCACTCTCGGACACTCGGGATCAAGTTAAGGTCCCCAAGAAGAAAGCAAATTCAGTCGTTACTTCCAAGCTTTCGACCTATTTAGTCCTGTCGATGACCTTAAAATAAGTCCAAAGCTTGGCAGTAACAACTCAATTTGTTTCGTTCTTCAAGACAATTCCTTGATCCAGTGGATTCATTAATAACAACAGTAATGAAGTCATGAATAATTTTAATCATTCTTTTTTTTTTCAGTTTAACTATTAATACTAAAGTTGGCACAACAAAAGAAGGACTACTATAAAGGAATATCAACATTTCAAAATTGTAAACAGTATTACTTTCAATTGATCAACAATGCTATTAAAAGCATCAGTTAAAATAAGCACGCTATTAAAATCAACTTGCATAAATGTCCTTTTATTACAATTAGTTATATTAAAATTCGTGATTTTTTCTAATTATATATTATGTCGAACTAAACGTAAAAAAAGTTCTTTTTTATTGGTGCGAAACTCGTGATTAAATTTCCAAAGAACCACGTTATTTATTTTTATTCTGTATCAATCGAATCATTTTATAATGACCATCGTTTCATTTTTTCCGATTTCAGAGTTCAAAAATTTGTTCTATATATTATATATTAAGTAATTGAAACTAATTACTTTATTAGGCAAATTGTATAAAAATTAATCTACTATACAATATACTATTTACTTTTACCAATATACTAATTAATTTTAATTCACTAAAATGGAATTCAATATAAAAACTGTGTGCATTTAAGTTGTATTCATGTAAAAGGGCTTTGTTTTCCATTTTTGTTTATTGTTAGAATGCCATATTTAAATAACCTTAAGTTGCGGGCTAAAACTGTCTAGCTCGGAATGATATGTACAGTAAACATACAGTAAAATAGAAACTAGATTGGGTTCCAACTTCGTCTGACAGTTGATAATGTTACTTTTCCTGAAGGGCATGCATGAGGGTTTCAGGTCTTGTAAATAAAAAGAAGCGCTTGAAAAAAGATGGGTTACTTGATATTGTAGAACTCAACTTTTGATCTAATATTTGACAGGTCGTGCGTGACTCCTCTTTCCCGAGGGTGGAATTTCACGACGCCCAAATAACACAAAACGACGTTTGTAGGCGGCCGGGAAAGCTCGCCTACCGCCCTCCGCAGGTTGTTAAACAAATAACACCTCCGAGGCAAATGTTCTTTTATCGCCGAATTGAAAAACAAACTGCTTCAAAGTAAACAGGTGGGTGTCTAAAAGGAGACAAAGCGGACGAGAGAAAACAAAACAAAAAGCGCGAATTCAATTTTTTCCCATGTCCAAATCGAATTACCAAAACGTCGTAATATTTATTTTGCCCCCGTTCGAAACAAGGATCTAATTTTTTCAGCAGATAAAAATGCTGGTGAAAACGTGCACCTCCTAAGAAAAATAAACAGATTCCGTTTGAAGTATTTTTTCAATTACTGATTGAGCCGAGGCAAAGATAAACTTATGTCGTTACCTCATTACTTACTAACCCAACTAACAAATTTTATCTACGTTAAAATGTTAAATAAAATGCAAAAATATTTACATTTACCAAAGTTTTAGTTATTAACCGGACCGTTATTTTGGTGGTTTCCATTCATTTTCATTTGTCTATAATTTCTCTTTTGGTTCGGATACATTCCGATTTCTCTTCATGGTTGGTATGTATAAACCAAAACGGTGAGCGTAGCCAGATTTATAACATTTTTCATTCCCTTTACCCCGATATTACTTTTTTCTCTCTTACGTTCACTTTTTACTTTACTCTTGTTTTCTCCTTTCTCACTCACTCACTCTCGCTCGTTCTTTTTTTCTCTCTCTCTACCTTCTTTTATCTTTCTCTCACATGGTTCATTTTCTTAATTAGGTAATTTGTTTATTTCTACATCATAATCTTTATTTTTTATAGAGCAGATATATGCATTGAAAATGTAAAATGTTAAATGGAGAAACACATTTAGTTATCCTACTCCAATTATTTAAACAAAGAGTAACGAATAATCAAGAGTATTTGTTTTTTCATTTTTCAGGTTTATTATTGCATTGAGACGAAAACCTGACACACCAAAATATCACGAGTTGGCTAATCAAAAATATTAAAATGACTAAAGTATAAATTAAACCATAAGACTTGGTTATAAGTAACTCTCACTGCTTTAAAAATATGAACTATATTTTTAGTTACAATATAATTACAATAAATCTTGTTTAAGTAATGAGAAAGTTTATGTATGCATGAAAACACCATAACATGTGAAAAAAATTAATCGAATTTCAGGAATTTTTTTAATCTATGACTAATTGCGAGTCAAATGTCTTACACGCCAGACTGATCCTCTAAATGGGACAATCAGATTCGTCATAAATTAAATTGAAAAACACTATCAGCGTTAACGACAAATGAAAGGAGATAAATGTTCTACAAATGCTGAAGTTGATGAAAACTAGATATATGCCAGTCGTCCAATTCGAAATTCAAAATGCTGAACGTTTCATCATAATAATTGTCTTCGCCAGCGGTGACAACTAGATATAGTGGTGTTTTGCAATCGTTTTACAACTAGGTCGCAGCTTTCGCAATCCCAAATCGAATATACGGCCATGCAGAGGATAAATAAAGGATGTTTTTAGTCAATAAAAAATACAGTATCGATACATTTAAGTATAAAATAAAACATACTTACATTCATTTGTATTGGAAATTTTTCATACACTTGTGTAATGAAAGCTGAAATTGACTGATGTTGGTACGATATTATTAATGGTACCCACATAATGACAATAGAAAACCGTAAAGAAAAAATTATAATACACTACTTTCAAACTGGAAATACGTAAAATCTTAAAAAAAATTCATGATAAAACGAAAGCTACTGAACTGATTTCGATAAAATTTTCACCCTTAGTTTTTATTAGAGCAAGCTGGTTTAGAGAATATAAAATGGGCATATAAATAAGCATAAGTAACTCGTAAATCTTTATTATTATTGTTTTTGTTTTTTTCAAACCCACCTTTTGAATTTTGAGATGGAAAGTTAGTGACCGTGTGAATCGAAGTCACGATAGCTCAGGCGGTAGATTAGCGGGGTATCTAGCGGAAGGTCGTGTGTTCGAATCCCGCTCGTGACATTGACTTTTTTATCACAACTAAAAACCTTAATTAATTGAAAGATATTAATTGGTCAAGCGGACCATGAAAACTAGTGAATTAGTTATGAAAAATATTAAAATGACTAAAGTAAAAAATAAAACATAAGTCTTGGTTATAAGTAACTCTCAGTGTTTTGAAAATGTCTATTGTGTTATATTTTTAGTGATCATATAATTACAATAAATCTTGTTTATACAATGAGAAATTTTATGTATGTATCAAAACACCATAACATGTCAAAAAATTAATCGAATTTCGGGAATTTTTTTTATCTATGATTATTTGCGAGTCAAATGTCTTACACGCCAGACTGATCCTCTAAATGGGACAATCAGATTCGTCATAAATTAAATTGAAAAACACTATCAGCGTTAACGACAAATGAAAGGACATAAATGTTCTACAAATGCTGAAGTTGATGAAAACTAGAGATATGCCAGTCGTCCAATTCGAAATTCAAAATGCTGAACGTTTCATCATAATAATTGTCTTTGCCAGCGGTGACACGTAAGGGTTTACAAAAAAACAGAAATTTCAAGAAAATGGGGGTCCAGTTTCACATGTGTTTTCTCAGCAATCAGTTGGCCAAACGGGCCTTCGGCCCCCAATATGGTGTACGTTTCCCTCCTCTTTCAAATTCCGATTTGGAGGCACTAACAGTCACTAAAGCAAAAACTACGCTAACACTCTATATTGGCACTCTCAACACAACACCCAATTACACAGAAACAAACACTTTGAGCCCTGGAGATGATTTCAATAAAGATGGAAACGTTGGCACGATAAATAAAATGTTTTTCTAAAACCTACATTACACCAGACCGGACATCACAACCTCCGAATAATCATTGACTAACGGTTACTAAACACCACACATTTCGCAAAAACAATTAATTGAGATCATTTTGCTGGTATATGAATTATGTTTAATCTTACATTTTGCCTTTTTAACACTGCTGTTGAAGAATTGCAGTTGCAATTGTATTATTGTTGTTGTTCAAAACGCCACGAAAACGGCAAAATATTGGTCGTCGGAGAAACAGCAAAACGAAATGAACAAAATAAATTTCATATACGTGCTACCGAATCATCACACCATGAAAAGAAACAAGTACAAAAGTTGTAGAATTAAGACAATCTTTGCTCTGTTGTGATCGAAATTAAAAACGTGGAAATAGGAGTTGACGAAAAACCACGCATACTCATGCAAATGACATAACCGTATGTACTTAATAAATACACATACAAATCAATAATCTTCTAGTGAGAATGTGAATGGTTTTTTTAGAACTGATTGTGTTGTGGGATAAAATGACCTAAGTGTTTGCACATCCCAGCGTTTATTTATATTTTTTTCTATTATTATTGTTTGGTAGTTTCTTAATTTTCAATAATAATACAGATGATTTTGCTGTATTATAAAGTGAGTTTTATAATTATACCGCAATTATAATTATTATAATAATTAATAAAATGTAATACAAATCAAAAATAATATTGTATGTGTAAATATCTAATACGGTGAATAAATATAAACACTGACATCAAATATTCAATTGTGTTAATTTAAACTACATTCTCCTATGTAGCAATAGCAATATGTAGCTCCCGGGCACGAGGGTAAACTGCGTCCACATACAAAACACACAAACACACATACTGACATAAGCACACAAACACTATACACACCCTAGGGCTACCGCCCCTAGGAAGGTTCTTGGGGAGAACTCAAATCCTCACGTACTGGATATGGCACCCCAGTACGGACACAACTCCGCCACACCTCACACTATGTGGTGGCGAGGCGGGGAGCTTGGTACACCACTGATGATTGATGGAATG